>NW_018164858.1:316346-339315 GCF_001263595.1 Phalaenopsis equestris
GTGTGTGTGTGTGTGTGTGTGTGTGCGCGCGCGCATTTGATTCAATGTGGATAAAAGAGTTTTCTAGGAGTCTGTTTTGAACCAATTGTAGGATTTGGGGAATGGTAGCCTTATCCCTATTTTATCAGTGGTTGTTTATGATTCAAACCATCAGCCTCTGGATCACTATGTGGATAAAAGCATTGTCAAACTCTTTTTCCGTTCAATTTTGAGTTTGACATTTGATTACAATAGGACGAAAAGAGTATGCTTGGAGTCTGTTTTGACCCAACTGTAGGATTTGGGGAATGGTAGCCTTATCCCTATTTTATCAGTGGTTATTTTAATGATTCAAACCATCAACCTCTGGGTCACTATGTGGAAAAAAGCATTGTCAAACTCTTTTTTCTTTCAATTTTGAGTCTTACATTTGATGGAAATATATATATATATATATATATATATATATATTGCTGGGCTACTTGTTTTCTGCATGTTTTAAATTTGTTTCACATTTTATTAGGTCTATCTGTATCTTTTTGTTGCAGTATTACTGTACTTGTATCGTATGGTAGGGTGTCTCTTTTAGGCTCTTCTCATACAATCTTTATGTATCCTTTTCTATTTCAATAAAAATATGTATATATATATATATATGTATATATATTTCTGGGCTGTTTTATTACTTCTTGGAGTCTGTTTTGGACCAACTGTAGGATTTGGGGAATGGTAGCCTTATCCCTATTTTATAAGTGGTGGTTTTAATGATTTAAACTATCAGCCTCTGGGCCACTATTTGAATAAAAGCATTGTCAAACTCCTTTTTCTTTCAATTTTGAGTTTGACATTTGATGGAATATTTTTGTCCAGTGAATATATTTCAAAGGCTGCTTTTTAGAAGTATACAAACAAATTGAATCTTCTAGGATTGCATGCTGACATAAACCATTGCTACCCTTCTGTATGACATATTTTGCTTTTGCAAGCCGTTTCACAATAGGTTAAAATTTCTAATGGCTTAAAAAACATGCCAGGTCATAGACGTGTACCATCCATTGGCTTTAAGGCTATTCTTAATTGGCACTCACTACAGATCTACAATTAGTTATTCTATTGCCCAATTGGAGATAGCATCCGATCGATTGTACTATATCTATCAGGTATAAAGCTAGGTTTTTCATCATTTCTGCAGCAAGTGCTCAATCTCTAATTGTTTTATATGTTTTTTGGCAGACCATGTGTGATTGTGACAAATTTTTGCATGAATCTAATGGGGAAAACTTGAAGGATCGTCTTCCAAAATATATTATAGATTGCTTAAACAAATTTCAATTTGATTTTGAAAAATCTTTAGCAGATGATCTACATACCCCAATTGCACTGGCTTCTTTCTCTGAACCATTGAAGATCATCAATGATCTCCTTCATACTCGTAAAGTAAGGTTTTTATTTTCTCATTACAGAATTATAACAGCTTCATGCCTGAGGTGGTTATTTAATTGTTACTCTTTCTTTATTGAAATAATAATATTCACTGGTCATTTTCTTTTATTGTGGATTTATTATAATGTTATTATTTTTATGTGGACTGTTTTCAGCCATGATATCATATAGCATTTTTGTTTGTGTGTTCATGCATTCAAGTAGATTCCTAGAAGCTCATATAATAGAGATTAGATGGTTCATGTAGATTTTGAATAGCATAGGACATTATAGAAGGCAAAGGGTTCGGAATTAGAAGAACAAGGCCAAATATATTTTATGTTTTCAATGGATGTAAAATTAATAATTATCTATTCTCTGTAGTGGAAGATCAAGCCCTGCTAAGCTGTGATATGTTTAATTCAAGATATATAAATTAGGGTACTTGGTGTATTAAATTTGGATAGTTAAAATAGTGAAACACTAGAGTACACAGTGCAATAAGATTATTGAAAAGGCTTGCAATTAAAGTTTATGAAACTCTAATCAGACAAACCGTGTTATGTTGATTCGAGTTTAAGACAACAAATAATATTTGTTAACCAGGTTCAATGTGGTAAATATGATAATGTTTACAAGGGTAGATTTGAATTTTTAAGGAAATTAAATGAGATCCTTTCAAGTATGCATGTAGTGGAACCCATCTAAGATGCAAGTCGTTTATACATTCAATAAAAGTGCATCAATAAAGCATATATATGAGATTAATTTGAAGAGATTAAGAATGGAAAATAGTTAGAGCGCAAGTAACATTGTGATTAGTTGTTCATGAAAATAAGAATAAGCATTAAAAATATTTTTTTTAAGTCTTATTTATATGATTTTTTAAGGTTATAGATTGTTAAGACAACTAACTCACATGAGGCTAACCGAAATTAAATTTTAATAAATAATCAGTATAAGTTGATCATAATAGATAATACCATACAATATATATTATACTATACAATGTGCCTTGTCAAAATTTTGAAGTTAAATCATTCTATATTAATTAATTTTTTTGTAAAATTAAAACTAACCATAGTCTTATATTATCAGATTTAATTCAAACAACTAAAATGTGACGCAGGAAGCCATATTGCATTTGTCCCGCTGAACATGAGAACAAAACTAGGATTCAATTCTGTTACCCGACGAGAACAAAACTAGAATTCAATTCTATTACAACTTCGCCAGGTCAACATCTCACCTCCAAGGGTGGTCGACCCCACTTGGAACCTTAAGTTCTTTTTCTTGAGTTAATAATTAGCGTTATTTTGCTTAGAACCTGTAAATATATTGCTTAATACCTCGTTTTGGGCTTTCAACTTGTTTTATGCTTTTTGAGACTTGTCTCTTTATTTTTTCTCTACACTTGAGTGTTGAACCTTCATTTCTTTCAGATGTGAGTATGGCTTGATCAAGAATAAGCGGTGGATTTTCCATAACTTTTGAAAACCTTTGAATTGTTGCCAATATTATCCTCCTTGGATATTTTCACCCAAGACAATTGTTGTAGCCATTTGAATTCTTCCAAAACACCATCATTAAAATTTTTTTTCCATCTATTCTCCCTCTATAACCATCCTAGTCTTTCCCTTGATCCTAACGCACCATCTAGGAACCCTATATCAATGTCATTGGAAATCAAAGCTAATTCCTAATCCTTGCCTATAACTCTTTGTAAATCTAAATTTTATGTTATTTACCTAAAATTTACAAAACCTAACCTTTCGTTCTCCATGAAAAATAGTGCATACACCCTCCACCTAAACTTAAACTTTCGGTGAACCTCAAGTCCTCAAACCTATCTTAGTCGAAACCCTACAGTGAAGAGGAAGTCATTGTGCCACCAAGGAGAAATCCTCAAAGAGATATCCAAGAGTTTATGATGAAAGATATGCAGTGAAAAATCCTCCAACTATAGTGTTGGTTCAAAGATAACATGAAGAAGTCATCCATAGCAATAACAATGATCATTCACATGGAGAAGATGAAAAAAGCTCTTTTCACCAAGAATATTTAAAAGTTGAAGAGTCGATGCCCCATCAATTTGGAATAAAATATAGGAAAAAGGGTGACTTTGGAGTGAATGTTGATTTTCTAGATTTTGATGATCATATGTATTTGGATGAATCCGCTGAATGACTCTAAACCGTGGAATAGATTTTCGAATACAAGGACATTTCACATGACAAAAATGTACAATTAGTTGTCCATCAAATTAAAAGAAAATTCTTCCTTGTAGTGGGGTAATCTAACATGCCTGTGCTAACATAGAAAAATGTTTCATTGTAGTGGGGTAATCTAAAATGTTTGTGCTAGCATGAGAAAATTAGCAAGATCATGACGTGGTCTACAGGATGAAAAACAAAAATGTAACACAAGTACCTCTTAGCATATTACCGACTTGATATTTTTTTGAGATTTGATCACTTATAATAGGATTTGTATTAGTAGAGGAGTACACTATTGAGTTTGAAAAACGCATGTCAAAAAAAAGTTGGTCAAGCTAGAGGAGAATACCATAAACCTAGTATTTTATAAAATTGAGACCTACTGATAATGTGATGCAATTACAACCCAATTGGATCTTATAGGATGTTTAGATTTTAACCCTAAAGATAGAGAAGTAGCATAGTGATATCTGATCTTAAACTCGACTCTTCAAACAGGATTTGACCATAGGTTCATGTGGCAAGAGCACACCAGTCAAAGTGCCGCGACCTACCTCTCGTGAGGAGAAGCCTGCATAGGAGAAAATAAAGATTGATTGGGTCATCACCCCCAAGACATTCTTAACTAGAAATATTTTATGTGTCATGAATATGAACACATTGCATCTAACAACCCAAATATGAGAGTGATTTCTTTTACTAGATAGGCTGCATTGGAAGTAGTAGATAGTAGAGAATCTAGAGATGAATAAAATAAAGAGTACTACCTTGGTAGATGATGATGAGACGTTTGTGATTTGATGAGTTCTTTAGACTGAGCCTAAGAGGGAGCAATTGTGATTCAATGAGTTTTCCAAAATTCTTTTGATTTATATGTTAGATATTTCTGACAAACCACTCTTCTAAGGATGATATGTTGTGGCAATCCTATGTTTAATTCCATATTTAGTAACTAATGTATCAATCTTTCTATTCCTAAAGTGGCTCCCCTCATCACTGATGATCACTCTAGGCATATTAAATCTACTAAAGATATTCTTCTTTAAAAAATTTTGAAGCACTTTGAGTATCACAATAAAGCAGGGCTACAGCCTCTATCTACTTTGAGACATAGTCCACAACTATCAAAATATATAAATTCTCTAATGAAGGTACAAATGGTTTCATAGAGGCCAAACCCCAAACATAAAAAATTTCAATCTCCAAAGTAAAATTTAGGGGCGTTTCATCTTTCTTGGAAATATTGCCTACTCTTTGACATCTATCATAAGTTTTAATATATTCATTCACATTTCTAAATAAAGTAGACTAACAAAATTTTGATTGCAAGATTTTAAAAACAATTCTATCAACTCTAAAAGATCCCCCAAATTTAGAATCATCATTTCTTAATAATTGTAAGGTTATGAGTACACCTCTCCTAATCACTTGATCCTTATATCTTCTATACAGGTATGAGTCATCCCAGAAGTAATATCTAGCATCATGAATTAATTTCTTCCATTGATAATATGTCAGACCATAGTGTATAATATCAATAACTATATAATTCACTATGTCAGCATGGCAAGGAATGCATCATTCAATAATAACAATTTTGCTTATGTTTTACTATGAAGAGAAAGATGTGCAATTTCATTTTAGATGATGTTAATTGTGCGAATGTAGTATCTACTCATGTGGTGGACAAATTGAGCCTACCCAAAAGCATTCACAGTCATATGAAAGAGAATAAGATCAATGTTGAGAAGAGGTGTCCGGTGGAGTTTTTCAATGGACACAAGTTGCGAGGGCATGTATAGTGTGATATCGTGCTTATAAATGCATGCAATATATTGCTAGGTCAACCTTAACATTATGACAAGAGCATGATTCATTATAGTCATAAGAACTACTCTTTCATTAAAGATGTGGAACATATTTTACTTCTATCATTGAAAGAATCAACACTGATGAGTATTCATGTGCTATAGTTCCATATGCCATCTTTCTATAGGCTATGACACATATGCCAGTGGGATTGACCTTGGTGATGATGAACCGTTGTGAGATAGGTGAGTCGATACCTGGAAGCACGACTTCTATCGAAGGAGTTTTTTGATGCTCTAATTAAGAGCCTACCACTTGGATTACTTTCCTTACATAAGATTTTGCATGTCATAAATCTCATTCTATGATCAATGCTCTCCGACCGACCTACTTGCTAGATGCAACTAGTAGAGCATGAAGATTTGGAAAAATAGGTTGAGGATTTAAGGACTCAAAGACTAATTTATGAGAGTATTGCTTCGTGTGTTGTGCCAGCTTTGATTATGCCTATGAAGGACGAATTGTGACATTTGCATTTGACAGTAGGGCGGTGAATAAGATCACCATTAAGTATTGATTTTTTTTTTATTAGATTAGTTGAATATAACTGTCATCTTCTCTAAAATTGACTTGCACAATGGTTATCTACAGATTGAGATGAGACCGGAGATGAGTGGAAGACTGCCTTTAAGATGCGGCATGAGTTACTTGAATGGACAGTTATGACTTTTGGTCTGTCTAATGTGCTAAGCATTTTGCGAGATCGATGAACTAGATTTTCCAAGCACTCATAAAAAAATTTGTGGTTGTATTCTTCAATGATTTATTTTTTTTGTGTATAATCGTTCAGAGAATGAGCATTTGCAATCTCTATGACAGGTTTTTGGAGTTCTTAAAATAGTGTAAAATTATCATTTTCTAACATTAAAATGTGCTTCCTAATATATTATTTTAGCAACCGACACTGAGATGACACCCGTTAAGGTCAAGGCTATCGTGAACTGGCCAAGTTCACAGTGATTCACTTATGTACATCAATTCCATAGAGTTGTTTATTTTTACTAGAAATTTATTAGAAATTTAAACTCTATAGTGATACTTTTGATAAATTACATGTTAGTTTTGATACTTTGAAGAAGCATGTTACTCAGGCTCATGTTCTAGCTCTTCCAGATTGTAATCAGGTGTTTGGGATTGAATGTGATGCATCTAATATGGGGTTTGAAGTTTTGTTGCGTAAGGGTGGATGCCATATTGCTTTCGTCAGTGGATACCCTATTACCTATGACAGTTTTATGCCATTTTGAGAGTCATCTGCCATTGGTGTTATTTCCTAGCCAATGAGCTCACCCTCTGCACTGATTATGAGGCCTTGAAACTTTAGCAAATGAAGTAAGTTGAAGGGTAGGTATGACTCATGGGTTAAATTTCTCTTTGTTTTTGTTGTGTGCTTGTGCACAAAACTGAGAGCCTGAATTTAACTGGTGTGTTGAACTTCTGCCACTTATGAATCACTACTATATAGTCGAAGACAGTTGGCTTTGAAGTTCTTAAAGATCTTTATGTTATTGTTGAGGATTCTTTAGATTTTTGGACCAATTTTCATGCCAAACAGTACTAGTAGTATTATATATTTGATAGTTATTTGTTCTTCAAAAATAGGTTATGCATTCCTAAGAGTTCACTCAAATGGTTTATTTTGTAGAGGTGTCGCAGTAGAAGAATTACATGACATTTGGCAGGGAATGTATTTTTTTTTTATGAAAGAATTTTTATTGGCCTAAATTGATATGAGATGTGGAGAGACATGTTTGAAAGCATAGGGTTCATTGTTAGATTTTTACTGTAATGATGACAAAAACAACAAGGGATGTTCTGTCACAGAATATTCTCTAGAAGGACAACTTCCTCTTTTTAATGAAAATCTCGTGTAATTACTGCAAAAAAATGGGCACGCCAAAGAAAATTTTGGAAACTTCACAAAAAAACCTCAAGATAATGGAGGAAGTAAAGACAGAAATTAAAAAAAAACGATAGATCTGCCTAGTGGAGTCAGAAGGATTCAATTCAGAAGAAATCGACAAATTAAAGAATTGTCTCAATTCCTCATAAAACTATGATGATCTTGTCCTCTTGCTCAAAATGGTATGATTTTTAATTTTTATGCTCTTTGTGCCTCTAATAGTGTTCTTCTCCTTTATGGATCCTAGATTCAGGGGCCACTGATCTTATGACGAACTTGATCAATATATTTCAAACTTACAAACCCTGTAGTAGGAAAATAAAAGTTACACATGAATCATTAAAAATTATTGCAAGATAGAGAGACATCTTTGTTTATCCCAACTTAATTCTCAATAATGTATTAGTTCTCGTAAATCTTCTTATCTATTTACAAATTTACCAAAGACAACAGTTGTAAAATTATATATTTTTTTACTTATTATTATGTTTTCTAGAATCTCATTACGGAAAAGATGATTGGGCAAGCTAGAAAAAATGAGATATACTTTCTTGATTATCGAGGTCAACTATTATACTCCTTCACCTCTCATACTACTGACAACACCTGAACCCATGATTATACATTAGGACATCTTTTAAAAATTTTTAGTGGATGTTTTCTTCATTTTTATAAATACAAATATTAAGTAATTTCATTGTGAAACTGCCAAATTGTTAAACATCAGTGTGTTGTTTTCTGAAAATAACTCGAGATCTTCTAGTTTTTTTTATTAATTCATTTTGATTTTTGAGGCTATTCTAAACTCAATAGTATTTCTGGAGCCACTGGTTTGGTTATCTTTATTTATCACCGCACTTGAATGACATGAGTATAATTAATAAAATAGAAATCAATAATAGTTCTATACTTTCTATATTCATTATGATGATAAAAAATCAATTTAACATAATCAATTTTTTTTGGATTAATAATACTCGTGATTATTTTAATCAAACATTACCATCATTCTTTCAAAAAGATGGTATTATCCATCAATCTTCCTAATTTGACGCTGACCAACAAAATGGAGCGACAATAATAAAAAATCATTACATTTTGTAGGTAATTAAGACACTTCTCGTGCACAATCAAATATCAAAATAATAATGGGGAGAAGTTGTTCTACCAGCTGCCTATTTAATCAATAAAATATTCGCCAGAATATTTAATTCCAAAAGTTCATTAAATTATATGATAAAATTCTTTCATATGAACAACTTCTCAAAAGTCGCTAAAATAAATTATGGATGCATTGTTTATGTTCATATTCATAAACAGAAAGGAAAATTTGACTCAAGTGCTCTCAAATGCAAATATTCTGTCACACAAAAAATGGTACAAATTCTTCCATCCACACTTACTTCAATGGATATCACATTTGATGAAACTCATTGTTTTTTCACTCAAGCTTATCTACAGGTGGGAATTTCTTATCTTAATAAATTGATGATATCTTTCATCTTGACATTCTTGTAATAGAAAATTCTCTAAATACAAAACTTGTGCCAATTATCCCCCTTCATGTCTATACAAAAAGGAACAATCCATAACCAAGATCTCCAACAAATCTAAGACTCGGAATTATTACTAAGTAACACTGCTTAATCCACTACCACTTATTTATATCACATCTCTCAATAAAACTCATTTTTTAAATTCTCTCTATCTCATTAAGTCTTTTCTAACTAATATTAACGCCAAAATCATATTTTCATTCCATTCCACAAACTCTATTTGAGACACTTGAAAATAAAAATTGGTAGATAGCTATGTGAGAAGAATGAATGCCTTAAAAAAAACCGTATATGGGATATCACTAAATTATCAAAAGAAAAGAAAATAGTATGATACAAATGGATTTTCTCAGTGAAATGTAATGTAGAAGAGAGCCTAAAAGGATATAAAGCAAGATTATTAACGAAAAAATATACTCAATCATATGGGATTGATCAAGAAGTAATTTTTGCTCATGTTGTATAAATGAATATAATTCACATTTCAATATCCCTAACATTCAATTATGGGTGTCATATACAACAATTTGATGTAAAAAATATTTTCTTATATGGTGATGTCAAAGAAGAGGTCTATAATAATCCACCGACAAGATTTGATAGCTCTTTTAAATAGAATTATGTTTTTTAAAACAGCTCTATAGCAGATTGCAAAGTTAAGCAGACCATACTCTTTTCATAAAGCTCTCTCTTGATTGTAAAATAGCATCACTTATTGTATAATTTGACGATGTGATTGTTACAGGAGATGATAATCAATGGAGAAATTTTCAGAAAATGACTTGCTGAAGAATTTGAAATTAAATGGTTAGGAAAAATCAAATACTTCATGAGAATAGAAATGACTCAAGCCAAACAAGGGATATTTCTCTCCCAATAGAAATATGTTATGAATCTGCTCAAAGAGACCAAGATGATATATTGTAAATTGTGTGCAACTCCAATTGAACCATGATATTTCTCTCCCAACCGAAATATGTTAATGCAGAGGTTAGGTGAAGTTGATTCAAGCATGCATGAGTAGGTAAAAGGATAAATTGCCAAACAGAATATCTATCAAAAGTGGGCTAATAAGTTTAGAGAAGTTATGATCCTTAAGGAAGGTGATATAGTCTGGATCTGGTTGAGATTTCCCTATAGGTTCATTTGAGAAGCTTATGCCTAGAGTTGATAGCCCATAAAGGGCTGCCAACTAGATTAATGACAATACATATAAGACTGATCTACCAGTCAACTGCCTTATTTTTGTCGGATTTAACTTTGTCAACCTGATGCTGTACTATGAGAATTCAATGCCTCTAGTGAAGGGGTGAAGCCCCTCCTACTTGGGAGAACAGCGTTTGTGTCCATATCACAACCATCTGAGGCAGATGCGAGAAAAAAATTGGGATTCAGTTTTGTTTCCCCACTTAATCAGTTCATCATCCCATCCTCCAAGGGTTGGTCAGCCCCACTTGTTTTATCTGCTTTACTTAGAAATTCTAAGTTAGAATCAATAATTAGGTATATTTTGCTTGAAACTTATAAATTTGTTGCTTAGGACCTAGTTTAGCACTTTTAGCTTCTTTTATATTATTTAAGACTTGTTTTTCTGGTTTTTGTTTCCACTTGGAGTGTGTACCCTCTTCTTTTCCAGATGATATGATTGTTGTTGATTGAGAGCAGGCGGTGGATTTTCCCCACTTCTGAATAACTTTGAACCCCTTCCAATACTCTCCCAAATTTGACCCCCTTCCAAATCTCCCCCCCCCCCCCCCCCGGCTGTTTTCACAAAAAATAGCTGTTTTAGCCATTCTAATCCTTCCGAAACACCTTCATTTCAGGAAATTTTCATTTATTCTCATCCTATAATCATCCTAATTTTCCCCCTTTATCCTTGCACCATCTAGGAACCCTAGATTGTTGTCAAAATGCCTAAATAATTTGTCAAATATATTTATTTAAATTTTAAACTAATCATATTGTGTGATGATCATATTTTACAAATTATTTTGTTAATTAATCTGATTATTATTTTTTAAAAAAGGTTTAATAAATAAAACTCTGAATAATTGATCATACTGTATGATCTAAGTCATATTACACAATATTTCAAAACTCTATAATTGAGAGGAATAATGAGACACTTGTAGAGAGCTTAAAAATCAGTGAGTGAAGATCTCATTTCATATTTTCTAATTTTTTTGAGAGAAACTCCTCGAGATTGATTTTAAAACCCCTAAAAGAAAATTTTTAAATGGAGTGTACACTTAATGGTGTTCTATTTCTCTAAGTTGAGAATATGACTGTATTTAGAGGTGTACTTTTGTAGTAATGCAAAACCTTTTATATAAAATTATTCATGGAGGACTTGGTGTCGTTAGTAGGTGGGCAATGGTAGCCATTTTCTTGCTTGGAGAGAGGAAGACTTGTTGGGGTGTTTCAAATTACCCGTTAAAGAATGAGGTTTCTCCTACTTGTTGTGGCAAAATTAAACTGAAAATCTCTAGTGGAGGACTTGGAACGAATGTAGGCCTTAGTCCTGAACCACAATAAATTAGTTTGTGTTTCTTTACTTTTACTTTTCAATTTTACTTTCTTACTTTATAGTGTTATGCTTATTTTGGCCACATTGTGATATGATGAGAATTGTTGTGATCTCTATAATGGCTGATTGAGACTGATTATGTAATATGTAGAATTATTAAAAAAAACTAATTAAATAAGATAAAAGAAAAATTATAATCAGTTGTTACTGCTTTGTGTTCTTTTAGCACGCAATCATTTTCTCTTTAAATCGTGAAAGAAAAATTATTTTTCTTGTGTTGCATGCTGATTTTAATTTTAAATAACTAATAACTAATTAATTAAAGGGAAATTTACATACCTAGCACACAATTCTTATGTATTTTCATATTTCACACCTCAATTTTCATTTTTACGCACACAACGCTATGCTGCTTTAAACCTGTACATGAAAAGGAGTATTTTAGTTTTAAAAGATGTTTATAGTGCTGTGTATGTAAAAATGAAAATTTAGTGTGAAATATGTAAATACATAAGAATTCTGTGTCATGTATGTAAAAGTCCCTTAATTAAAACATTTATTTTAAATGTAAACGTATGATACTAGAGTTTAAGACTAATTGATAATGAAATGGTTGAAAATTTTTTATTATTCAACAGGAAATTGAAAGTGAATAAAATTAATAAGGAAATCAATTTAATTTCTACGAAGTAGACCACACAGCGCCACTTGTCGATCAAGATCAAGAACATTAAACAATGCAATAAAAATCATATATATAAAATTGTCAAGGAATGAAATTATCAAATTAGGCTTCACTCCAGTATAAGGACATGATTTCCACCAAAATTTGGTAATTTTATTTGTACCACACTCGAAGAATCAAGCATTTAAATTGAACTCGCAAGATTTAAAACTTAAAGAGATTTTATTCAATCCCAGATGTGTTTTTTGATTAGATATATTGGATGACTATTTATTGTGTTCTCATAATGGAACATCATAAGCACCCTCTCAAGTTCAACCAAATTTCTAATTTAATTTCAATTTTCTAAATCAACCAAACGTCATTCAAACGTAACATATACACAAGACCACATGTTTCTACTTGCGCGTGAAAGTGCTCGATAGCCTAATGCAAATGCATCAGAATATAGTACTGCCCCATTTTAAAAAAATAACCCAAAGGATAAATCTAGAACTACTAATCAAAGAAGTTGAAATCCTGCAACCTAGAAGACTTGCAGGTCGAACTCTCTCTTGATATGGAAGCTCATCATCAATTTAGCTTTTTTTTTATAATTAAAGTAAATAAAGCTAAAACAAAAATAACAAGATGTAAGCAGTCCATCATAACATTCTTAATCTTCTTGTGGGAATTAACTTGAAATAAACTGAGTTTGAAATCATCTGAATCCAATAAACTAACCTAAAGTTGGGCGTTAACTTCTTTCAGCCAATAAAATATCATCATTGTCATATCATCACGTACATAAAATAATTAAAAAAACCAACTATTGAAAAGAAATTATTCACATTGACATTAGTGTCTGATATGATGCTTCTAATGATAATAAATAAAAATATTTCTATCATAAGTAATACTTGACATGAATGAAATGATAGGCTAATATTGGTGATTATATTGTAGATTATGCTTTGTTTGTTTTCCTATTTTAGAACTTCCCAAACAAATTTATAATTTTTTAAATTTTGCTTCCCGTTAAAATCAACCATCTTCTATGTATTTATACATTCATGTGGAGTAGAATATAGTTATAAAACTTCATTTAAAAATTATCCTGCTTTAGGTTGATATAGCAGCTCAATATTGCGTCGACCTTTCTGTAAATGCTTCTTCATTTCAATTCATGCGAACCATGTTTTTTCTGTTAAACACTTGATTTCCTGATATGTACTTCGGCAATTTTTTTCTGAACAAGCTTTGCAAGTAATGGAAAATATATTGAGGTATTCTCACACATTAGTTCAAATAGATGTGTTAGCGTTCGTGAACTAGCAGAAGGGTCTTGAGACTTGCACTTTGTTCTCCTTACAGCAGAATACCCCAAGCTGTCTGTCACTTAAAGATTTAGCCATTGTCTATGATTAAACATAATCTTCAAGGTATACAAATTAACATTTGAAACAGCAGAGGATAAATTTAAATTGTAAATTACCTACCCTACGATGTTTTTTCACTCTACGAAGGTGTCCATGACCTTTTCTTTGTCAAAACCTTTTATTTGGGACCTTGAGGTTCATCTTTTATTCTCTGGTGGTTTTTAAGCATTACTATTAATATTTTTCCAATGGCATCCCTTCATATGATGGCTCTTCTAATTGTTAAATTTCTATTATAGGAATTCCTCATTGTGAACGGTTGTTTTTAAATACGAATATTATATATATATATATACATATATATATATATATATATTGTTTTGTGTCAAATAGGAGCAATCTTATTCTTATCCATTTTTCTTGACACATCAGGATATTAAGGACCTATTTGTGAGGTTCTGGAACCTAGTTGTTGCAAATGAAGTTATTAAAAGCCGTAGAACTATATGCACGCATGCCCACCTGGACCAAATTCATAAGTTATTTTTCCAGATATTTCACAATATTTGTATGGATTTTGCATCTTATTTATTCTCCCACTCTTGCATTCTTTCCCAAGGCATTGCTCATTCTTCCCTTCTGCTTTCTTGATATCATGGGCAGGGAAAGAAAGAGCTTATGAGGATGGAATCTCTTATGTTACTGGGTAATGAAATGAAAAATGGGCTTCAAATTCTGGGATTGAAGCCTTCTAGCTTCTCAGAGGCAAGTACTTCTGGTTTTTACTATAGAATGATGATTTTCCCTTTTTTCTTATTCTAAAACCTCTTTCAATTCCCAGGCTCTATTTCAGCTGAGAGAGAAAGCCTTAAAGAGAGCTGGGCTCAGTGAAGAAGAAGTGTTGCAGAAAATAGAAGAGAGAAGCTCGGCGCGGAAGGCAAAACTGTATGAAAAATCTGATGTGATCAGGAAGGAGTTGGCTGCCGTTGGAATCACTCTAATGGATGGTCCTGATGAAACCAGCTGGAGGCCGGCCGTACCTCTTCATCTACAGGACCAATTGGCCTATGCTGCTTAAATCTCCACCCCCATTGAATTTTGCAGCAAAATGAAGCCATCTCTCCTTGTTATCTCTAGATTTTCATATTATATGTTAAGCATCATATAATATGAGGAATATGTGTGCATTTTTATTTTCATATTTCACATAATGGTGATGTGGCCTGTTGACATATGAAGTTTTTGGTTTTATCATTTTTATATGTTTGTATGATTGCATATTAAGACATTTAAATTATATTAGTTGATGGATGTGCATTTTTTAATTAATTTGAAAAAAAATAAAATAAAAAAAAAGAACTTGTTCATTGTTAAATCGTTGTGGTCATATCAATACAAAGTTTTATAATTAAATTGCTTTAAGTTTTCATCTAATTATATTTGAAAGTGTGAACTCTGTAGACAAAAATGAAGATTTGATTTGAAGCGTTGCTATGTGTATTGGACCCAATCTTAATTTTATAGCCAATCGATGAATGGTCACTTTATTATTGTTTATGATGACTTTGCGCAAGTGGCCCTCAATTTTGGTGGGTGGCTTGTTATCATCAGCATTTTATTTGTTTATGAATTATTATTTTTTAAATCATTGGCTACTTTGTTTGTTTGTAGATGAGGGTCACATTGGCTATTTTTGTTATGGAGAGGGAAATAGAGAGGTGGTGGCAGGGTCAACTTCAGGAGAAGTTTGAAGGTGGAACTAGTAGTCTTATTCATTGAGAGAACTTTGTAAGGACTTTTTGTGATTAGTTAATTCCTCTTTAGGCCAGAACATAGATGCAGGACAGGTTCATTAGGCTTGTGCAGGGTGATTGTTCCATTAGGCAGTATGACGTTGAGTTCACGATGTTGTCCATGTATAGACCTCAATTAATCTCTAAGGCCGAGGAAAAGTGCCACTAGTTTCTCTTTGAATTGAAGGATATCATCCAACAATCTTTAATTCCTCTTGGCATTGAGGATTATTTGGTTTTGGTGGAGATGGTGAGGAGGATAAAGATTGATTTATTGGCCGCGTAAAGACGTAGAGATTTCCTGAAGAGGAGAGGAGATGTCAGGTCTAGATTGGGACATACCACCCAGTCTATCCAGTCTGGGTAATTTAGCATGAAGAAGTTCCGACTCAGTAGCAGTTTTACTGGTAGTGACACTAGCAGCAGTAGCAGTAATAGTAACAGTATAACCACTTGTGCCAAGTGTGGAAGGGCACAAAGAGGAGTATGCTTTATTTGATATTGGAGTGTCTCATTTATTTATCTCCGAAAGGTATGTGAACTCTAAAAGATTAGAAGCATTTAGAATGCTTGATGCCTTATTAATTTTTCTACCTAATGGGTCTATCATGGTGGCTGATAGAAGCTGTTGTATCAATCAAACCATATTCAATATAATTTTCAAGGCGAATTGGGTGGTACTACCACTTACCAAGTTTGAAGTGATCTTAGGGATGGATTGACTATCTAATCACTTCACAACTATTGATTGCTCTAAAAAGATAGTTAAATTCAGTATCCTAAAAGAAGAAGAATTCAAATTTGTGAGAGATAAAGAAGTCTTGTTTATGATGATATCCAGTTTGAAGGCATGCAAATTGTTAGCAAAAACGTATCAAGGCTGGTTAGCTCAATTCATTAATATTGTGAATGAACCAAAGAAGTTAGAAGATATACCGATAGTGAAGGAGTATCTATATGTGTTCTTAGATGATTTATTAGGTTTGCCTCCAAGAAGAGAGATAAATTTTCCTATTAATTTAATATCAGGTGCAAAATCAATGGCTAAAACACCTTATAGAATAACAATGAAGGAGCTGCAAAAATTTAAAAGCCCACTGTAGGACCTGTTGGAGAAGAGATTCATGAGGCCAAGCACTTCCCTTTAGGGAGTCGGGTTATTGAGTTATTTTATGTGATAAAAGAATTGGGGTTAATGAGTTATTGTGGAGTTATCGAGTTATTTTAGAGTTATTTGGGAGAAGAAAATTTTTTAGACTTATTTTGGGGTTATTGAGTTATTTTTGAGTTATAAGTATTTTAGGGTTATTTTGGAGTTATTGAGTTTTTTTGGAGTTATTTTAGAGTTATTGAGTTATTTTGGATTTATAGTTATTTTGGGTTTATTTTAAAAGTTATTTTGGATTTATAGTTATTTTGGGTTTATTTTGCAGTTATAGTTATTTTGGAGTTTTTTTGAGATTATAAAGTGTAGTACAAAATAACTCCAAAATAACTATAACTGCAAAATAATTGTAACTCTAAAATAACTCAATAACCCCAAAATAACTCAATAACTCTAAAATAACCCCAAAAAAAGTATAACTCCAAAATAACTCAATAACCTCAAAGTAACTCCAAAATAACTCAATAACACCAAAATAATTCTAAAATAACTCTAAAATAACCCCAAAATTATTGAAGTGGTTATTTCGGGGGTTATTGTGACATGTTGGAGAGTTATTGAGGGATTATTGGGGGTTATTGCAACGTTATTGTAGTGATTATGCAGGGGTTATTGACGTGGAATCATAGAGTTATTGACGAGTTTTTAAGGGGTTATTGCGGGGTTATTGTGGCATTATTTTTTGGTTATTGAGGGGTTATTATGACGCTATTGAGAGGTTATCAGAGGGTTATTGCGGCGTTATTGTAGTGGTTCTTGACGAGGAACCGCCCGGTTATTGTATCACATTAAAATGATGTTATTTTTTGTGTGATACAAGAATTGGGTTGTATGTATGTAAATATATTTTTTTATGTGATAAAAAAATTGAGTGACATGTATGCAAAAATTAAAATGATGATATTTCTTATGTGATTCAAGAATTGATTGGTATGTATGTAAATAAATTTTTATGTGATATAAGAATTGGGTGATATGTAAGTAAAAATTAAAATGATAATATTTTTATATGAATAATATCTCAATAACTCAAAAAAAAAACGGCTATGAAATTTCAAAATAATGGATTCACGAATTAAAATAAAATATTTTTTGTTTACAACAATATTTTATTGGACTCGGTGTCGCTATGAAAAATATGTAAAATTTTCTCCTACCTAGAAGCTCGAACAACCCTAAACCCCCAGTAAAGAAGAGGAGGGAGAAGCATTCATGCCCTAGAAGGAGAAAGAACAGAAGGATGATGAAGAAAGTGGGAGGCATGAACCCATTGTGCGGCTCGCAGAGGAAGGAGTAGTGTGATCATTCTCTACTTGTTGTGCGGCTGTGTTGAAGCTTGATTGAGAGCAAGGGGAGGAAGAAGAAATTGCAGAGGTTTGAAGCTCGGCCAAGAGTGTAGGGAGGAAGAAGTGCTCGCGGGAGTGGGTGTGCGGTCTGTAGCATAACGAGGACATACAAAAGAGCCACTTCAAGATGAATCTGTTAACAACTCATAGGATTTCGAGATGGTTTACCTAGCGTAATACCTAGAAGCTCGAACAACCCTAAACCCCCAGTAACGAAGAGGAGGGAGAAACATTCATGCCCTAGAAGGAGAAAGAACAGAATGATGATGAAGAAAGTGGGAGGCATGAACCCATCGTGCGGCTCGCTGAGGAAGGAAGCGGGTTCTTCCTTCGTGTGGCTCGCACGAAGGAAGAATGAGGTTACCGTATGACACATATCACTTTTAGGCTTTTGCACAACCCTGTTATGCAATTATATGTCATAACACTTTAGGATTATGAGGTTACCGTATGACACAGTGCGGCTTTTTGTACAACTCTGTTATACAATTATAGGTCCTAATGTTTTAAGATTCCGAAGTTACCGTGCGGTACGATGTAAATCCTCCTGTCTTGTTAGGCTATTTGCACAATCCGACATTGTGCAAACATAAGTCCTAAATCATAAATAATTTGCAGGATTGAAATATCAAATTAAATCATTTCAAAAGACATAAAGCCGAATATTAGGATTGTTGGGACATTCCCAGGGTTTCTCTTGGATCTGTGATATCCCCTACTTTTTATTCCTTTGGATCCTTGCAAATAATTGTTTCTATTTGGAACTCAGGTAAAATAAACTCTATCTAATCCTTAGAAACTATAAGAAACAATTATTTGCAAGAATCAAATAATTGTTCCAAATAGGAGGCCACCCCATTTGATTTTCTCGTGTACAATCTTGGAAATCTAAACTTTGAAATCTGGAAAGTAAACCCACTGATATTAATCGAGAGTTTTCTTAGGTGATCTCAGTCATTTAAGATGTAATTAACTATAGGGTTTGTCTCTATAGGGAACTTGGAACTCAGGTAAAATAAACTCTATCTAATCCTTATATTATGTAGGTGAAGTTGTTGGCCTCATATAAAATATTTCGTAGACCAAACGGATGTCACAATTTTTTTAGTTTAGGTGATTGAGTCTACTACAATTCTTCGGGATAAACTTCGGGATAAATATATTACTCGTGGTATCGTGTTTAGTCATCCAAACTATCTAAAATGTGAGACTCGCTTGGTCTCATATCTATTTTTAAATTAAAATAACTTTCAAAAATTAAATTTACATCAAAACTATTTTCATATTTATAAAACTTATCTCCCTTTATCAAAAAAAAATCATAAAACCAAGTTTTTAAAGTTTTAAAATTAATTCTGGCCGACAGTTATATAACGCCGCCTCATGTGTTATACATCCGCCTATAACTCTCTTCTAGCCCGTGGTATAACACGTTGGGAATATTCCCAGCGTTCAAACGCGCGGTCTAGCGGAATATTCCCCATGTGTTATGCCACGAATTTAACGCGTTATTTTTCAAAAATCACCTGTTATAAGCCATTTTAATCGTGTTATATGGCGATTTAACTGATTATTTTGAAATTTCACGTGTTATATGGGATTTAAACCTCATTAGATTTAAACCTCATTATTATATGTTATTAACTATTCGTTGCATACAATTTAATACATATATATTTATAACTTAATTATATGTATAGATTCTGGCTGGGTTTCGGTGGGGCCGACGATTCAGGCCGGTTACGTTCAATGAGCGTTTTTTTTTTTTTTTCATTGCACAGTGGGACTCACATTCCAGTTGGATTCATTTTATTGGACTCCGCAGACAACTGTCCATGCGAAGTCCTGATGTAATATTTTTTCCTCTTTGCGAGCTGCTGGCAACTAGCAAATGGATTAAAGAAACTATTAATATTCTTAGAGTGTTTTAATGATGAAGTCTGAGGTCATTTCTGAGCTGTTGTTAGGAGGAGCTTAAGGGTACTAATTTGGTGGGCGTGATTACAGCAAACAGTCAGATCTTTGTGTTATTTAATATTTGATGTCAGAAAGTGTTAGGGTTGGAATTGTTTCATTAAACTTATGGTTATATAATGACTTACAAGATATGTTTTTTTTTTTTTTTTTTCTGCTTCTGCATCGTGTCGGTTTGTTCTCCATTGAATATTAATTGTGATGGTTTTGTCTTTTCTCATTGTTTTATCTTTTCTTTCTTCATTGTCTTGGATTGCTTGATTGTTTAGGGTTTTTTTTTTCTTATGTTTTTGTCTTTTCTGATGGCTTGGGTGGACTTTTATTTTAGGTTTAGCTTGGTTCTTCCATCTTCAACTGTTTGATTCATAAAATTTTATTTTATTATATATATATATATATATATATATATATATATAGATATATATCTATGTATGAAACGGGACCTAACACAGACATTCAAGACAATCACCCATGCGTATAAACCGCGTCAAGTCAAGTGGAGGAGGCATATACACTTCCCAAGAGGGAAAAAAATTGCGTACGTCAATCGTACGCAGAGATGTGTAGATGCAGAGATGTGTACATAATAGGGTACACGAGAGTTACATTGGGAATACAAGCGTGTTATAACTTCCTTGTAATTTTCGTGTAACTCACCTGTAATCCACGCTTTTATTTTATCCATTGGAGTTACAAGATTACAGCGGGGTTACACGGGAGGTAAAACGGGGTTATATAACCCCTTGTAATCCCCGTGTACCCCTTTACGTACGTAACTCCTACGTACGCTTGACGCACGCAATTTTTTTCCTCCCAAGAGACATGTAATCAAGTTTTATCATCAATTGCCTATTAGTATGCATGGAATAGACTATGATATGAGAATTAATTAACCCCAACTTAATTTATACAAATCCAACCACAACCATGGTAAGAAAGATATATATATATATATATATAGTTAAAATTTGATGAGTTGAGCCTAAACCATATATTTGGTTAGACAGATTATATATCCAAAAAGCCAAAAGAAGCGCGTAAGCCCAGAGAAAGTTAAAATAATAATAGGCAAGAAAAAATCAAGACTCATGTACATGAAAAGCAAACACATCAAATAAAAGAATATAAAAATTCAAATTATTGTTGGATTTATCAATACAACCCAGAAAAGAATAAAACCTAGTCCCCAAGCTCCTACAAGAGAATCTCCCTAAAATGTAAGGATGCTTCATAAATATGAAATTTACAAACTCGATTCACTATATAATAACACTTAGTATGCCTACATATATATATAAAAGCTGAAACCGATATTTGGTCCAATGGGAATCAAATATCGATTCCCCCAAAGGGTTGAAAACTCTGGTGTGCTTACTCCTTATTCGAAAAGCCCGCATCACGGGATTCGAATCCCCTACCTCAGGGACTTACGCCAGAGGCCGCACCAATAAGTCAAGTCAGGGCATTCATATATATATATATATATATATATATATATATCATCAATAGCATCAAGCATCAATAGAGGTATTATTAAAAAGATGAACATTTTGAGAGCTCCTTCTAATTGAAAAGATACATTTATTTAACAAATTTAAATGAATAAATTAATTATCATTACACATTTATAAACTAATAGATGATTTTCTTTTGCAAATTTTCTTATATTTTTTTTTTCAAAATAAATTAAAATCTGTAAGTCGAATTTATAAAACAGAACTTGTAGGCTTGATTGGATTGCAATACATACTTTTTTTTAATACATTTTTTTTTTATATTTAATTAATAAAAAATGGAAGTTGAACTCATAATATGATATAGGTTGTATGTATATGATTTACAAACATAGAATTAATAGTCTATTTAAATTTAATTGTTTTCTATAATTTCTATTTTTACTTTCATTTCATGAGTGGTGGTGTAAAAATTAAGAAAAAAAATTATCATGTGCTTTGTGTCATTTTGAAAAAGAAATATTATGTCAGGAGTCTAATGGTGGGACGCCACGTGTCTAGCGAGCCCCACCGTAATACACTGGTATTGGTCAGTCCAATGGTGGGACGCCACGTGTCCTGATGTAATATTTTTCCCCTTTTGAAATGGCTATAATAAAGTATTTTGAACGTTCCAAATGGCAAAACTGTCAATTATATGTTTGACTATGAATATATATTAAAAGCGGGTTATAAAAATGATTTTTAAATTACGTAAATTTTAAAAATTTTGTGGTGATATACAGCTTCGGCATAATTAATCAAACCCGGTTAGCGACAATTTCTTCTTTTTGATAATAATTCAAAAGAAGCCTGCTTTTCTTTAGTAGTTTCTTTTCATGACTGAAGCCAAAAAGTTAATAATTGCCATTTCTATATGATCACCATAATTTGAATTATTATTATTATTATTATTATATATAAACTTGATTACATGTCACTTGGGAAGTGTATATGCCTCCTCCACTTGACTCGACGCAGTTTATATGCATGGGTGATTGTCTTGAAAGTTTGTGTTAGGTCCCGTTTCAATTATTCAGGGAAGAAGAAACGATGAGTCGAAAGAGGAAATGAAGAGTCAAACATGAGCTAGATGATAGGAGTAGTCGGAAACTTAATATGAGGAGAGGAAACGAGGAGTCGGGCAATTAAATGAGGATGAACAAAAGTGAGTAGTCAGGAAGTTGAAGATGTGATTTTGCCTATAACACATCGCAGTTGGCTTGCTTGTGGAGTCGAACAGCAAAACTCTATCTCATGCCATCAAGCTGAAAGAGAAGAGGAGGTAGTTGACTTGCCACACTAGGTCGAGAAGAGCTAGTGATGTTGTGTTCACTATCATTTAGGGCCTTTGCTTAGTAGACTACGAGAAATCTTGGGGAAGAGGGGTGGCAGTGTGGTAAGTTGAGACGTGTGATAAGGAGGACGATGTGAGAATTAGGGCTGAGGCAATGTCTCTGTCGAGCGGAGGAGGCTTCTTCGATGACGAACAAAGGAGAGAAAGATCGAGAGCTCGTGCTAAATAGGCGCAATCATTTGGTTTCTTGTTCTTCAGCGAGAAATTGCCTTGGTGTTGAGGATGAGATGAGGGGAATCCCTCGTGCACTATTTGACATAAAGAGGGTTCATTTAAGTTATTTAATACACACACACAATATATATATATATATATATATATATATA
>NW_018164858.1:339495-340688 GCF_001263595.1 Phalaenopsis equestris
TATATATCCGAAAGATTTTTTGAAGATCTCAAACTATTGAGACTCTCGAAGGTTGGCCTCTTTTATGGAAAACATGTGATGATATAATTATCTAAATTGAAAGACTATGCCAAAATATTTTCCAAAAAGTTTATGACAATAGAGGGAAAATATATGAAACTGCTCAAGTGGTCTCCTAAATTTGACGCTAGTCAAGAACCACCTATAGTTCCAATCTGGTTTAAATTATCTGGCTTAAAGTTGCACTATGTCAACCACCAAGTCCTCTACTCTATTGGAGCTGCATTGGGGAGACCTATGAAATTGGATATACCCACCTTCAATCTAACCAGGCCTTCAGTTGCAAGAATACTTGTTGAAAGAGATATCACCCTCCCTGATGTGAATGAAATATGGCTTGGTACAACCCACAATGGGTATTGACAGCTAATTAGAGCTGAACAAAAGTCATACTATTGCAATCACTGTAAGTTGTTTGGGCACACCCTAGTCAAATGCTTTAGGCTTCACTCATATTTGAGATCAGTAGGTCCTAAAAACATTATCCATGTGGAGGAAAATATAGCAGACACTATTGATTTTTTAGAAATGTTGAATGAGAATTTAACTCATAAGGTAACTCCTCACCAACCAGATCAGCAGATTCCGCCTACTGTTGTTGAGGCAGTTCCTCTTCACATTACAGACTCTACGAATTGTTTTGTAGCAGATGCTAGTCGAAGTGGGTTGGATCCACCTACTGTGAGAGAAGAGGGTATTCATGTTATGGAGGAGTGTCAAGATCAAGATGTGTTGCAGGTTGAGTCAGATCAGCAGTTTACCTTCATCGAAGATCCACCTATTGTTCACACGAGACTTCCTCTGACAAATGATTGATAGATTTACAAATCTAGGAAGAAGAAGAAGAAAGGAATACCAGATCTCAGTAACTCTCAGGATGATTGTATCATTGTTTCGGCCAGAAGCCCATATCTAAGTATGTTGTTGGACTCCCTCCCTAGATTTAGGGGAAGAGGAAGCGGTAGATTCACCGACTACACCCACCATGATTAGGAGTTGTTTCTTTTTGTTTTATTTTTGGGGAATATGTTTGTAATCCCTGTGAGTGAGATTTTTGTACCCACTCACTAAAACCTTTGTATCCTCTCTTTTTTATCAATGAATTTTGCCTTATATATATATATATATATATA
>NW_018164858.1:340700-348284 GCF_001263595.1 Phalaenopsis equestris
TCCTCTCTTTTTTATAAATGTATTTTGTTTTATATATATATATATATATATATATATATATATATATTAGATATTAAGTGAGATTACATAAAGTAAATTTGATACTTAAATAATGAAAAAACTAATATTTTATTAAAATAATAAATTAAGTAAATTTTATACCATGTTAGGCTTCTAATTTTGGAAGGGTTGACATCAATATAAATTAATCGATATTGAGTCGAGCACCCATATTCTTAAATTACAGTATTGCTTTAGTGACTTCTGAATCAATTGCATGGATTGATATTTATGCTTGATTAATGAAATTGATTTTTCTATTATTAAATTTTATCAATCATCTCAATACAAATGATATTATGAAATATTTGATACATTAAAGTATTACATATTGAGTTATAAGAAATTGTGAATGATATAATCTTACATATAATGAGTGTATGTATATGTTTGACTATGATGAAGTAATCCATTGATAATACCAGTGGGGGACCACTAAGGTTTAGGGTTTAAGGTTTATTGATATTGAAGTATCTTAATTAATACAAACTTTTAGATGGTGCTCCTGTGATGATTGTACATGTATGAAATGATATTGATATGTTATTGATATAGTCAGACTCTTTGAATCACATCAAATATTTACATTAATTTATTAAAAAGTTCAACTAGCATGTATATTGTTTCCTTTTTCCATTATATTATTGTAGTTGAGGGTGTGAATATTCATCGGCTTATCTCACCATTATTTTTAAACAGTTTTCTGATAAAATTTGAAGTGATTAAGAGATGAGCAATAGATAGGAAAATGTTTATAGAATGATATACTTAAACATTTGGAGGAGGATATACTTGTACATTTGGAAGAATAGCAACTATAAGACACATTTGGAGGAGTAGCAATTATAAGACAGACCAAGATGTGCTATAGATTAATACACTCCAAGAACTTGAGCTATACCGCCTAGACATTGATGTATTTGTTAGTAGGCCATAGATGTACAATATATGATTGTTCTATGATGTTTTTTTTCTCTCTTTTTTTTTCGTTAGGAGTCCAATGGTGAGACACCACATGCCAAGTGAGCCTCACCATAATACATTGGTATTGGTCAGTGTAAAAATTGGTGGGACCCACTTGACACGCGGCGCGTCACCATTGGACTCGAAACGTGTCCGGAGTCCTGATGTAATATTTTTCCCCTTTTGAAATGACTATAATAAAGTATTTTGAACGTTCCAAATGGCAAAACTGCAATTATACATATATATATATATATATATAAATGATTTTAATTTTTTCACAATTCATATACTCATTGTAAAAGTGAAATATGCTTTCTTAAATTTGAACTCTTTGTCATAAAACCTTTATTTAGTTTTTATAAGTTTACTTTTGAAATTCAACAAATAGTTTAATTAACTTAGTTCTTTTAACTCGATTTTATTTAACATACACTCAATTACTTTAGATTTGAATTTCGTACTTAAGTTTTGTAGTTTGAATTTTGTGTTTTACATTATAGTTATCAAAATTTCCAACTTCCCTGTAGGATAAAAAATTAGAACTCCATTAGAGCCATTTATTACTTGAGCGATACGTATACTTGCATTATTATTATGGGTTTGACAGTTTAAATATTTTAAAAGATAAAATTATTTTTACTAAATTTATTTTTATTGAGATTGAATTGTATATTTATTATTAGTACTGTCGTATGTGTTTTGTAATATTGAAAAATATTTACAAAAGCAACACAAAACAAACTTTCGCATCAGGTACCCTGACCAAAATACCACAGCCTTCTAAAGATTTCTCCTCCCTTCCTTTGACCATCCCTATTGAGCCCTATTGCTCCTTTTGCCTTTATTTGTAGCATCTCGATGTCCTGATTGCAAATGAGTTGCCACCCGTTTGAGATACGATGATTTGTATGTATATATATATATATATGTATGTATGTATGTATATATTACAAAGACAAGTGCATGCTTTTTTTTATCTTTGTTGGATATCATTCTTTAAAATGGATAAATCATAGGATAATATTTTTAAAATCTATATAATTATTTTTTGTTTAATTTTACTATATAAATTTAAGGGGGCAATTACATACATACAATCCAAAACATCACTATTTACAAATCTAACACTCACTTTCATCCATTTTTCAAATTCTCACTCAAATACACAAATTCATTACAAAGCCCCAAACCTTATTTTACATTTTTACCAAATTCTCAATGTTTTGATCATCGCGGCGCGCGTAAATACATCTGTTTGATAGTTCAAAGTTATCACATGAGTGCTAGATTTCATAAATACATCGCTTTCGGGGGTGTCATGTATATAATTCTCCCAAAATGTAAAGACTAATCTACTAATTTTGTACTATTACCTTTTAACATTTATGATGAACAATCCTAACTCCTTCCATATACTTTCCAGCCTCATAAAATATATCTTCACTAAAAACTTAACATGGCAGACTGATATACTAATAAAATATATGGCCGATATTGTCTATAAATAACAGTAAACTTCACATATTTTCAGCAGACAATAATAAGCTTCGTTTTCATCTCTTTTCTTGAGGACAAAAATGGAGGCTCCCAGTTCTTATGACTCTCAGTCTGGACGACAAAGTGCAGCCTATCATCAAACTGTTTGGGGTGATCACTTCCTTTCCTGTAAAATTATTCCATACGCTGAGCTGCAGGTGCTTCCTTTAATTATTTATTATGGGTTATTACTATATATCAGGTGCTTCCTTTAATTATTTATTATGGGTTATTACTATATATAATGATGTTTTTTATTTTATTTTTATGTTCCATAAAGTTTGGAAAGATTGCATTTTGCTTCCTATAGACACTCATAAGGCTGCCTTTTTAAGAAGTTTGGTGTGACATTTTTGAAAAAAAAGAAAAAAGTATAACGATCGCTAGAGCTTTTTGAATAATGGTTTGTTTCTCAGCAGGTTTACAGTTGGTTATTCAACAGCAGGTTCACAGTTGCTTATTCAAACAGCAGAATATTATCGTTTATTTTTTTGGGCGTTTATATAAATAACACCCAATTCTCTATTATGTATTTACATATCTAGCTAACATCAAAGTTAGTTTTTTTTGCATTAATATCATCTAAATCTTTCCTAGTTTATCAAAAATTGGTTTAAAAAGGTGAAGGAGACATTTACATGCATAAGCAAGATAGCATGCATCTAAATGAGTGATATATATGTAATAGTCTCGGACCATGTATATATATATATATATGTATATATATATATATATATATATATATATATTAAATTACATTATGTTTACAGCTTTTCATGTGATAAGATTTTGAACTAGTTGTTAAAGCTTCATATGGATGTGTTACAAGCACAACAGACTTATGCTATAGTTGTTGGGAATAAATATAAATAAATTAATATTTGAAAGCATAATTTTGATTTAGCAAGTCACACCTATTCAAAATTAAATTATTATTGTTAAATTGGTTCATTCAATATTGTGGTCATATGATATATATATATATATATATATATATATAAAATATATATATATATAAAATAAGGAAATTGATATTTGGCAGAGGCGCAAATACTGATTTCCCATGCACTAGGCCCCATGATCAGAACGCCCGTCATGTGTCTAAATATTCAAGAACTCAGTGTCACTAGGAGATCGAACCCGTGACCTGAGAGAACTTACAGTGAACCCCGCCAAACAACAGGTCGCGGCTTGCGACACACACACACACACATATTTCGAGTCAAATATTTTGGCAAAACATATTTTTATATGATTTTATTTTAAACATAATATCATTAAACTTCAAATTTTTTTAAGACTAACTCATTTACATCAACTTGGAAGGCATCACTAAAACCAAGGATGGATGAGCTCAAACTTGAGATAATCCACATGTTCAGCAGCACAAAGGATTCTGTACAAACCATGGAGCTTATTGATACAATCCAACGTCTCGGAGTCGGCTATCATTTTGAAACCGAAATCAATGAGGCATTATGCCTTCTCTTCAAAACTACATATGATGACAATGATCTATACACTGTTGCCCTCCGTTTCAGGTTGCTAAGACAACAAAGATATAATATTCTGGCAGGTAAATAATTTTGCTTTAAATAATCAAGAGTTTTAAGTATTACTTGTCCAACTGAATGTATTTGTAATTTTCATTTTTTATAATGATGGAAGCTACTTATGCTTCAGATGTCTTTAACAAGTTTTTGGATGAGAAGGGAGACATTAAGGATTGCTTTAGCTCTGATGCAAAGGCTTTGTTGAGCTTATATGAAGCCGGAAATCTTGCACTGCCTACTGAAGAGATGCTTGACAAAGCTGTTAATTTTTCTAAAAGTCGTCTCATGTCAATGAAAAGTGAGTTGGAGCCACATTTTGCACTAATCGTGTCGAGTTCGATGGACGGAGCCACATTTTGCACTAATCGTGTCGAGTTCGATAGACATACCACTTTTCAAAAGAACAGACAGGATAAAGACTAGAAGTTACTTGTCGATATATGAGCAAGTTAGTGACTTCAATCAAGTTCTTTTAGAATTTGCAAAAATGGATTTCAATTGTTTGCAAGCACTGCATCAAGAGGAGGCACGAAAAATAACCCTGTAAGTTTCTTCATTGTTGTATCACCATGCTTCACAACAACAAAATAAAATATATCCTTTAGTTAGTTTTGATACAAATTGTTAAATGACAATTTATGCCTTGCAATGACCTTTTTGGGATCAAATATAACTTGCATGTATTATTATTCTTCATATAGCAACTAACAATTATCAACTATAAGAAAAAAAACTAGACTAATCATTTCATGAATGTGTTCATATGACAACAATAACATGAGTCGTATATTTTATTTCACTCTAGGTGGTGGAAAAACTTGGGCTTGGCAGAAAGACTACCATTTGCTCGTGATCGATTAGTAGAGTGTTATTTTTGGGTACTTTCAGTATACTTTGAGCCACGTTATTCACGTGCTAGATTGATGATGACAAAGTGCATAACACAAATGTCCTTTCTTGATGATGTATATGACGTTTATGGAACATTGGAGGAGCTTGAAATCCTCACCCATGCAATACAAGGGTAAAATGATTCACTGTCTCAAATTTTACATGATAGACATCATCTCAAACAATTTAGTATTTTTAAGAACCTTAAGTACCATCCCCCTAATTTGCAATTGTTTATGTTTGGGCATTTGCAAACTTATAAAAGCAATGCTTCTCTCATCATTACAGATGGGACATTGAAAGTGCAAGTAAATTACCAGAATATATGCAACATAGCTTCCTCTCTCTTATCAACACCTTCGAAGGCATGGAAACTGAGCTAGCCCCCGAGCATAATTCATTTCGAATACAATATCTTAAAAATGAGGTATGTTAACTTATTTCAATTATATGATTGAGTTTTTTTAAAAAAGAGGTTGATTTATTATATATTGAGATAAATTTATGCAAGTGTTGTTGAATTTAATTCTTAAACAATGGGATATTTTTTAAAAGTTGAAATCCAGCTATTTTGATTTTGAAGATAATAAGAATATTTTAGTTTGAAAAAAAAAAATAATTATGGATAGAGATAAGTAGTTTATTTATTTATTTAATTATTTATTTATTATGCTTCACTTCTCCCTAAATTTTGTGAATACAGTTGCAGAAAATAGCAAGAGCATATCTTCAAGAAGCAAAATGGGCCAAAACATCTTATGTACCCAAGCTTGAAGAACACCTAGAGATATCACTCATTACTGCTGGCTATGCATTTCTCACATGTGCTTCTTATGTTGGAATGGAGGAGGTGATCCCTAAAGATGTATTTGACTGGGTTATGAGTTTTCCAGAAATTATTAAAGCATCATGTATAATAGGAAGGCTCATGAATGATATTGTCTCATATAAGGTAATACAATTTCAAATCATGGTTCTCCTTCATATCAATTTACTTTTAAATATATACTTCATATTACACATGATTATGTTTCAGCTTGAACAAGAAAGAAATCATGTCGCTTCAGCTGTTCAGTGCATTGTCATGGAGCAAGAATGCTCTGAGGAAGAAGCATGCAAGAAGGTTTTGGAGATGTCAAATAATGCATGGAAAGTCATAAATAAGGAATTTGCCATGAGTGCCAATCTCCCATTTTATTTAGTTTGGCCAATCATTAATCTTGCACGATTTAATGAGTTTATTTATAATGGCGCAGACTTATACACACATGCAGAACAAATCATGAAAGATAACATAAATGATGTGTTAATTAAGCCTATTCAGTTAAGGGATTGAGTAGTATATTCTTCTTATATGTAATAATCTAGTACTTATAATGTATTTGTGCTTCGCTAATTTAATCAAATGTAATTGGCAAGCAAACATGTTCAAATATGTGAGTGAGACAATGAATGCTGCTTGAATTTTCAATGTTTTGATTAAAATGCACATCTATTTTGAGCACGCGCGAGCACATTAACTGTCATATACAGTGTGATTTGAAGGATAATAAATGCATTTTGTTGAGTTTGGAGTTAATGCATCATCGTCAGTCCATGGTATAGTGGTACTCAATCAATTAACTGCCATATTCGATGTGAAATGGATAATAAAGGCATTCTGTTGAGTCTGCAGTTAGTGTTGCATCATCAGTCCATGACACCATGGTACTCAATCAAATAAACTGATGATTAACCCATGTTTTGGGTGTGACATAAAGTGATTCAAACACATTGGACTAAGCACCGTAGTGTCATGAACAAGCACCACTGCGCTCCATGAATGGAATTGGTGATCATTTGTAGCAGGCAAAAATTGTATCATTACTCTACATGGCTTGACTAGGTTGAAAGCTAAAACTGCGACACTAGCTCATTGGCGTTGTAGTGTCATATATTTTATAAATAGAACTTGGGGACAAACATTAGGTTTTTCAGCCCCTACCTTATGGACTTAAGATTCTCTGCTTTTAGTGCCCCTTGTCACCACCCAAAAGAGTTCTTTGGAGTGGTGGATAGCCCAGGACTTAAATACTGTTTTTCGGCCCTACATCTAGCCGATGTGGTGTTTTTTGTCCGTGACACCTTGTTCTAAAATATTTTAAGGATCTTATGACGTCCATGTTGACCTCATTTTTGGTGAGATGATCTTTCCTACTGACTCTCTTAGAGGACTAGTGTTGGGACCCACATCAAGTAGAAGTTCTCAAGCTATATTTTGACTCCTTGTAGTCTCATGTGTGTGGTTTTAAATCATCGACACTTGGTTGAGTTGATTAAAGACCAACACATTGAAACTCAAGATGAGTTCTTACAAGAATTAAGGTTGCTCTAAGAAGATCATTCTGACCTAGGAGTTCAATCTTATGAGACCCCACATGTGCACATCACAAAACATATACACATATTCACACACACATTCACACTACATGCATTCATAATCCACTTAATCGACAGTTCAAATTAATTAAATCATAATTACTCCTAACTAAAATTCTAATTAAAATTTAAATTCCTCACAAAAAATATAAAATAAAAT
>NW_018164858.1:348502-358184 GCF_001263595.1 Phalaenopsis equestris
TAATAAAAGATTTTATATATATATATATATATAATTACAAAAAAAATAATAATAAAATAACAATATATATAAACATTTATAAATAATAACAATAATAACAACAACAAAAATAATCCACCCTTTTGGATTTACGAGAATTCATTGGAGAATGTAACCTACAATTGCTAACAAGAATTCTTCAGTCAAAGAAATCCCTAACAACTTTTTTAGACTAAGTAAATTCAAAACTAACAGTAATACTTGGACGACGGTATTAAAATAACCGCCTAAACAACAACAATCATCAACTCAAATGCACTTTCTAAAATCACAGCAAACAAACAACTAAAACTTACGATAGGCTTCTTGAGGCATGATTTTCTCTTTCTTTCCATAGAACTTATGACTACTTAACACTTTATCATATTCCCATTTTCTCATACAAATTTCTTTGTGCGCCTTTGTGAAGTAAGCCTGGTCGTGGTCGAGGCATCAGATGATTGCAAAAGCTACTCTAGGGCAGATGAAATGGACAATGTTAAACTTTACGACAGTGAGATATATGTAAAACCGCTCAATAAAATAAGAAATAATATAGTAAATGAACATTCATACTAATTCACCCTTTTGGATTTACAAAGATTTCTTGGATGAGGCAACCCATGGTTATTAACAAGAGTCTTCTAGTTTAATAAAGTTTAACAACTTCTTTAGACTAAATAAATTTAATCTAATAGCAGTGCCGGAACGAGGGATCCATGGGATCTTAACTAGCGTCGCTTAACATAAAATAAAATCCCCCTTTAATCACTTCAATAATAAACATTAATTCAAAAATTCATTTCACATGATCACAACAAACAAACAACAAAGAACTTAGGATAAGCGACCTGAGGCATGGTTTCTCTCTTCCCCTCTCTTTTCACAGTATGAGGAGACGACGCGATCAAGCGATGACAAAACTTTAAGAGATAATTAAGAATAAAATATGAAGTGAATGATGATAATCAACTAAATTTTCAATAAACATAAACAACATAAACCCCTTAGGACTTCGACGTTGTTCGTCTAGCACGACGTAAATCCTCAAACTATCTTTTAGGCTTTTGCATGATTGTATGCAATGTGATATGAGCCTCAAAGTTTTTTAGGATCTCAAGGTTGTTCGTTCGGCAGACGTAAATCCTCCTATATTTCTAGGTTGTCTGTGTTGATTGTATGTCTCGCAATATAAGTCATATATTTAAAATAAAATGGCATGAGTAAATATAAAACAACATCATTTCCAAAATGTAAAGCCAAATAATAAGATAGTTTGAGAAGTTAATGAGGTTTTCCTCAGGATCTATGACATTACTTACCTTTCGGTCATTTGATTTCTAAAATAACAGTTTCACATTGAGTCATTCCTACTTGATTTTTCTATAAACAATCGTGAAAATTAAACTTCGAATTCTTGAAGACAAAACACTGATCTTAATTAAGAGTTTTCTTAAGTGATTTTGGTCGCTTAAGATGTAATAACTATAGGGGTTTGCACCAATAGGAGAAGTAGTAACCCAAATAATCTAAACCCTATATAATTTTCATATCAGGTGGGGGAATGATCTGTTGGAACTTTCACAGACCAAATAAATATATGAAGTTTGAGTAGTTGAGTTTATTATCAAATGATATTCTCATCTTCTGAAATGAAATATTACTTGTAATATTGTGCTCAATTATTCAAATCATTGAATATAAGAGATTTGTTCAGTCTCATCATCCATTAATTTAGGGGCATTAACATAACAATTCTTATGTATTTACATTTCTAAAACCTAGAGTTTGCCTTTTAAATTTACACCTCCCAAATCTTTCATACCACAACAAAATGTCCTTATTCTAAATTTTAAAAAGAGGAAGGCAAAGATAAGGTGGTGTACACACACACACACACACACACACATAATATATATTTATATTAGATTAATTTTTTTTATTTTCAAATAAAAAAACAACAGATCAATTCTAGTGACTCTGCTAGGGACTAATTTTTCTCTCCATATTTGATTAAGTGGTTTCGTCTTCATACATCGGTAGTACGTTTGTGTCTCTCATGGGCTAAACTACCGTTCTTCTGTTGATGAACCATGCTCACTTCTTTCTCGGGCAGGTATAGACAACTACTCTTTTGATTCTGGAGCCATATATTTAATCACCCTTAAACATAAGGGATCCAGAATCTCTAAATTCTAAAATGGGTTGGACCCTTAATAGGGTGGTAGGTTATGAATGATATCGAGGTGAGTTTGTAGTGAAATTGAACCTTTCCAATTTTGGACCGAATTATATATTTCACATTCGTTTAATCCTTCTTCTGAGTTTGACTTATTTTTAAAAAGTCACGCCAAATTTTACTCATGAAACTTTTCTCAACAATGTGAAACTTCAAACCCAAAACATGAACTTCAAATTCTAAATTAAACAAAATTTTGAAACTGAAATAAAAGAATGCAAAATAAAAAAAAAAACAAAATGACATTCAAAAAAAAAAGTAAAAACGACACACAAAACCAAATGACTTTCAAAATAAAAACAAACACAAATCAAAAGAAAGTTCAAAAACAGATTTAAGTTAAAAATTACTTGGATAAGTTTTGAAAGAAACACCCAGTACATGAGAGAATTTTGTTGATTCCGGTATTCGTGCTAAAATTATTGCAATGAAAATAAAACATAGGACGCCACCGACACTCATAAATTCTTTAATTGAAAAAGACAATGTCATCTTAGAAATTGATTTTCTCATTCGTCGGAGGACTCTTCCTGCCTACCGACAAGGTTGTCCGTCTCTTGGGATCAATGATCAAGTTTGGAGTTGGCTTCGATGAGGTCGAGGTGTCGCTCGAAAAACACCCCGTGTTGTCATGAAGACAGTTATTGCAATGGTGGAAGAGCCGTCAGCCGAGTTCAACTTGAGAAGTGAACAAGAGTTCCCTTCTCTTAAGAGGGTGAAAGTTGAAAGAACACCCACTAGGTTTGTTGTTCCTGTTGCCGCCAAGTATGTCATCCCCACTACTGTGAGGACTATTACTACCGTCTCCATCGAATTTACTATTATCGCGCCTGTTGCCCCACCATAGTCAAAAAGAAAAAGGATTTTATATAAAAAGGAGTTAGTCGATGCATTTGCTCCGATACCATCTGTGTTTGAAATTGGGTCCAGTTCAAAGTCCGTGCCACTGACTCGTTCATAGAGAGAAAATTGTAACCGAATGATTCTGGAGGCCAAGAGGGCAAAAGACAAAGATATAGTTTCTGCTATTTAAGTTGCTCATTCGGATGAAATGGGATTGTCCGAGGCCTCACCTCTTCTCAGAGAGAGTAGGTTTCACCTACTGTCTCTCGCTTCTGAAGAATGTATTTATAGGATCGCTGCCACACTAACCCAGTCGTCTCGTCATAATGGTCATGGTGAGATGAAGGCAAAGCCCACACCTCTTATCTGAGTCTTTTCTGTCTTTGAGAGACTGGCTTGAAAAGAAAACTATTACATTATTGAGACCCTAAAGTGGATGGTTTGTGTTGTATCACACCAAATGAAAGCTGAGATTCTGAAGAAAGATAAGCCCATCACACAATTTCTAGATCCATTCAAAGAAAGGAGATACTGCCACCCTGTATTTTTTTCAAGCTCTATCTGAGAGATCGTATAATTACTGTTGTCACTATCCTCAATGTCGTTGCCGCTTCCCCGAAGCCCAGGGGATGTGGACCGATCAAGTCTCTATCTAGTCAAATAATACCATCTGTCGCGGTATGTAAAGAACCCCTGAGGTTGAGTGATGATAAGAGATCACTTGTCACCATATCTGGTCTGCGCGTCGGGGAGCACGCTTCTTCCTAAGCTGATGTTACCAATGTGACATCCCATCTCAAAGCATCAGTATCAAAGGAGAAGGTGTGGAGACCTAAGGTTGCCAGATTGATATTGTTGGAAAAGTCGGGGGATCGTCTCCCTGAAGTGGATTGTAAGTCTGAGGTTCCTATTGTCAATACCACAACTACACCAGAGCCTGCCATAGGAGGAAATGTTTGTCAAGAGCCTTCGATTGATTGTAAAATTACCAAAGGAAAGTCAATCAAGGTTTCCTTGGAGAAGCTTAGAGCTGAAATCAGGCAATTGTCCAAAGAACAAGGGGAAGGCATCGACAATGAAGATTACGACTTGATAGATTAGATGGAGAAAGATTTTGTTGAGATCAACGTTGTGGAAAGTTAGCCTGTTCATATTGCATTAATTCATCTAAGTCATTTATGCTTCAACATGGCAAGAAGAATTCATGATTTAACTATCACCTTACATTTCCAAATACTGAACATCTCTTCAGGAGGAATATGAATGCATTCAGAAGGAACAAAATTGAGAAATCACTGTCACCTTCAAGAATATCCAGTATCCCCTTTCTTGTTGGTGGCATTCTAAAGATTACTATATGCCCTAGCTTTTCTTAACATCATCCACCTTGATTTGGTGTCACTCATTATTAAACGAAGAAGTTAGTTTTTTAGTTTCTTCCTTATTGGAAGGATAACATGATCAGACAAAATATGGGTGTCATGCACATAAAAAAAAATTCTTTGATAACATCTTTAGCGCTGTGATGGATGTTAATGAAAAAATAAAGAATAATGTTAATACTAGACTTGATTAGAAGGAGATATGCAAAAGGCAATAGTTGAAGACCCAAGAAACTGCTGACAGCAAGCACACTAAGCCTAAAACAAAATATTCCCTGACTTTATCCTAGTGAAAAATAATTTGTTAGTGGCTCCAATCACTAAAATTCTTGAGTGGGTATGCATCGAATTTAAGCCATTGTATTGATGTGGGTGCTAGAAAAATATTTGGAATAAAAATCACGACTACCATATTTTATATTTACAAAATCTGATGTCAAACGCATTTAGTTGTTTGCCGAGCAAAGTTATTAATCCATTGATTGAAATTGGTGTGTTCTTCAGGGAACTATGTGCAATTCGTTTGAAACTTGACGACATACGTCAGTTAAAAGCAAACATTCATTTAACACTTTGTAAGCTTGAGAGAATATTTTTGCTTAGTTTATTTGACTTGATGGAGCATTTGCCCGTACATTTACCCACGAGGCATTAACTAAAGGTTCAATACAGTACCATTGGATGTATCTTTTTGAGAGGTAATTACTTTGAGATTAGGTAGTTAATGACTTATTTATAAAGACGATTGTCAATATGTGCTAAGCAACATTTATTTTTTATATTTTTGAATAAACTGAAGAGAATTGTAAAGAATAAGGCTCGAACAAAAGGATTGATATGTGAAGCATATTTACTACATGAGACAGCAACATTCTACTCTTACTATTTCATGGAAGAAGAATCCAAGAAAGAATCATTGGGTTTGCTATCACCATCGACTCTTTATGTTTGCTAGCAGTTAGGTGAAGTATCATGTTACCTTAATGACCAGAAACTTTGAGCAATGATACTTTATGTTCTTTTCAATTTTGATGAAGTACAATCCTTTATCGAGAAAGACAATTTTCATTATAATATTTCACTCATTTATCTGAAAAATGTCATGAGTAGTTATTTCAATGATACTTCAATGTGTGAACAGTTTATTCATGGATTAGTTAAATTAATCTTAAGATGATGACAAGCAAGGAGATCGAGGATAACTTCCCCAACTGGTTTACAACACATGCGAGTTAAAATTGACATATTCATTCCTCATGTGACACGAGGCTTTTCATTAACATATGATTGCTTATGTATATATTAATAGAGTCATGATTAGAGAAATGAAGTGACAAATCAAGGGTTGATAGATCTTGCTTGAGGACAAATGCACATTGTGAAATTTTTGGCAAATTTATGATGTAAATGAGTATATGTTTCATACAAGATCTTGGTCCGAAGAAAAAAAAAGTTTTTTTGATTCCGGCGTTTTTGTTAACGCAAATGATAAATTGAACAATGATATACACTAACATGAGATTCTGGATAAAGTTATTGAACTATCTTATCCAGGCTTTATTGAAGGAAGTGTATTCCTATTGAATTGTACTTGGTTCGATCCTGTTCTTAATTGCACAACAAGGGTATACCAAGTATATAATATTACAGAAGTGAAAGTGAATATAATGTATGTTAAATTGTCTTTCATTCTAACCCGACATGAAAGTCAGGTTTACTATCTTAGATATCCATATAGAGCAAGAGATGATGTTGATTGAGTGGTTGTCATTTTGAGTAAACCAAGATTCACCATTAATATTCAGAATTTACTATCTCTTTCACCCTGGTTGCAGCTGGGTTGAGTGCATCAAAGGCCCACGTTTCATCTACCAGGCAGGAGTCGACAGGCAACATCTACCACATTGAGCCTACAGACAACCCGTAAGTTTTTTATAAGATATTGCCAGTAATCTTTTTTTTTTTCTCAATTGAACATAAAACTAACATTTTATTGTTTTAAGGTTCTACCCGTCGACCCAAACTATTTATGCCATTCAGGATATCATTCGAAGCAAGTAGGACTCAACTTACATATCGTGGAAGAAGATTTTGATACCCATTTGAGGTCTTTGGTTTCAGGAGTTTACGGTATGTATCATTCATGAATATTGTAAGTTATTTTTATTTATTTATCAAATTAACATAATCTCTATAAGTTTACAGAAATAATTCTCCTGGTACCCTGAGCTTGAGGCGCACATTCAGTGCAACTTCGAATGTAAGTGTAGCAATCGCCTCCGAGATATGCTTGACGACATTTGAAAGTCACACTAGCATCCTATATGGCTCTGAGAGGATGTATTTGCCACACTAGGGTTTGACATTCCTCAAACTACCAGAAGAAGAGGAAGAAGGCAAAGTAGAACAGGTAGTTGGACTGTGGAGGCATAGGGCCCTCCAAGCACACTAGTGAGATATTCCCACATACAAAATACAAGTGGTAGTTGGTAAGATTTTATTGTTTATTTAAAGTTTTACATTGTTCAAAGATGTATTCTAACTACGTTGTTATCTAAACAGACAGTGGAAATTGGACGATAGCCCTCCGCCACCGATCAACATGAGCGCACTCATAGGAGGTAGTCCAACCAGAATTTGATTGACGACAGATCCTGTGCGATCCAAGAAATTCACAAGCTAAAATAGTTTGATGTTAATACATGCTAGCTCTAAATGACTGTAACCAATTTTTTTTAGAGGAGAGATTCCAGCAGTTGAAGGAGAGCCCATCCAAGGCGTCGGGAGTTATTACGATTCGCGAGAGTGATCTTTTGAAGTGTGGCCTCTGGAGGGAGGCTTTTGGAGGGAAGAAGAAGGTTGAGTCGACATGCTCAGGCCGCAGAGGTTTGCCTACGATGATAAACACTCCACTAGTGCATCTGCAGTTTTTACCTGTACTGCACAGGTTGAGAAGATCTCCAAGTCTGTTGTCACAATCTTAATCGAGATAGAGGCCCGCTTCACTCAGATAAGGTCGAAGCTGGAGGCCAACTTGGAGGTCGATTTGAATTCTTTCCGACAGCAGATGAGAGAGTGTTGCAAGGCAGCGACAACATTGGAGGAGAAGGACGTGGTGAAGGACGATGAGGTTGAGGAGATAGAAGATGACGATTAGGGGGTATTTTTCTTTTTTTTTATGTTTATGTTGTACATTTGAACATATATTTTTTCTGTAAACAGTGGTGTATAAATTTTAGAGTAAATGCATTTTATTTATTTCATTATTTGATTGGATAATTTACTGTTCGACTGTTATTCTATTCCATTAAATGCTTAGAATGATATATTAAATGGTATGATAATAGGTGTGGTGATGTAAATACGAAAGGGAGAATTTTTTTTTCTGATGCCATACGTTTCCAACAGCTTACCGTTGGTTTTGCAACAACTTTTAGCATATCAGTGGGCAAAGCCGATGGACTTATTTATCGACTCCAAACTGGCACCTAACTGATGGTTTCAACGAGTCAAACGAAAATGGCTGGTGCAACTCTTTCTTACAGTTAATGCGTCCGTTATAAAAACCGACGCAAAAGAGACACATAACTGACGATTCTGCCTACTTAAAAAAACAGACGGGAGACACACTTTTCCGACGTATAAGTTGTCGCTATTACTGACGGATAATTAGTCGGCTCTATGAACCGATGAAAAAGGACAACTTTAATTTTCTAAAAAAAAAAACTATGACATTAGTTTCTCGATCATGTGTCGGTAATTTTTTGTCGTTGAAATAACGATCGATTTTAAAATTACCGACAAGCATTTCAAAAGTGACGGTTATTCTCATCATAACGGACGAAATTAGGCAGTAAGAAAAGGCCATTTTTTTCTTGCAGTGATAGAAGAATGGCATTTATTTATAATAATAATAATTCATAGGATGCTATCTTTAGAACCAACCGCCTTTCATGAATGTAGCCTCAATGTTATTGCTCTTTCCAAATGGCCTCCATAATTTGAATGATTGTGTTTTGGGGCCAAGTCTTCAAATTTTCTTTATAATTTAAGAAAGCACATTAATTTTCTCTATCTTATCCTTCATAGATAACAATGGCATGCTTAAAAAGAATTAAAAATGAATAAATAAAAATAGAAAAAAAAGTAGAATGTGCCATATGTGCTATAAGTAAACCAAGAGGAAGAGTGATCTTAGTAAACTCTCTCTATAATCATTTCATCATTCAACTACCGGCCGGTCAAATTTAATCGAAATTAAACTATTTTTTTAATAAAATATTATTAAATATTCAATTATTTTTTTAGATATAGTTAATTATAGTTATCAAAATTTCATAACAACATTTGTTGCTCCAAAAAACCTTATTTAATTTCCTACTATCATGCGAACATAACGATTCATTCACAACGTCTTGGACTCTGTTATCAAAATTTGCTTCACAAAAAAAAGGGAAATTTTCTTCACAAATACCACCACCACTACATTTTTAAAAGTATATGCACCTTTCATGCATAGGTTAGATGTGTAAATATATAAGAAGTCAAACAAGAGGCTTGCCATCTGCCATTCAATAAAGAGCAAGAGGCTTGATGTATCTTCAACAATATCTTTTGATGTTGCTTTCATTTCTTAGCTTGAGGACGATAAAAGAAGACTCTGAATTCTTCTATTCATCTCCAATGGAATATGTTTGCCAGCGTAAATTTTTAGTTTTGTACATTCCTTGGCAGAGAGCTTAGCACTTTGACTCACTTTAAAAAGGTGTTTAAGAAATTAATAATTTCTAACAGAATTTCTATTCATAAGCATTCTTCAAGTTATAAGAAACTTATAATTGCAAAAACTTTACATTTATTTCAAAGAGAAAGATTGATTCAAACCTATCTTATTTTACATTATATGTATATATGATAAATATGAAGGGTGCTAGTTTATTTACATAAACATGAAAGGCATCATTGAAACCAAGGATGAGCTCAAGGTTGAGAAAAATAAAAATTTTCAACATCACAATTGATTCTTTACTAATTGCAGAGCTTCTTGTCACAGTCCAACGCCTCAGAGCAGGAAAAATATTACATTCATTGTCCGGAGGTAAAATTATGTAGTATTTTGCCACATGGCTGGACCCACTTATCCGGCTATTGTATATTTAACCCAAAATCATGTAAATTTCCAGATTTTTCCACCTAAGCA
>NW_018164858.1:358284-361194 GCF_001263595.1 Phalaenopsis equestris
TAAGCATGACACTTCCTGAGCTACATTAAGTTTTTTTCACTATGACCAAAACTTGGTCAACAACAGTACATATCCTATGAACAAAACTTGGGATATTAGTCACATAACTTAAAATCAAGTGGAAGCCATTATTTTTCAGTTTTTTTCCAAATAAGTGGCTGCGAGAAATGATCTGCAAACCGAATAGAAACATGTGCTAGTATTAATAGATTTAGATACTGATCAGCTGATTTCCCTTCCTCGAAATAGAAGCTGTCCAAATATCAAGTAAAATACACTGAAGAGGTGTCACAATTGCACTACATTGGTTGATTAAATGATTCATGACTTTTCCCACACATGGCTATTATTTCTCCGATGGAACATAGCTTGAATAAGTGAAACAACCGCTATTAAACCCAATTCAAAATGTTCTGATGTGCTGGCCTTCAATGAAATCTGACCTAAGCTTCTGCTGTTCATATTTGCATTGAAGGACATCTTTGCAACACGACCTACCCGGAAGTCAGCCAACAAACTTCCTCCAAGGACCATGTCTTTATCAAATGAAAGGAAGTTAGCAGCAACGGTCACTTTCTCATCTCTCACGGGAAAATCCTTTCCTCTTAATGTTGCCTCCAAGCTTCCACCGTATGCCACTTGACTATTGCCTACAAGACTGCCTGTATTGGCTATAAGCTTAAACCTCCTTCCAAGTGAAATGGAATCCTCGAGCTTGGCTCCAATAAACTGCATTTTGCCATATGAAGTAAGAGAAAGCCCGCATCCTGTAGTGTTGCACTTCAAATTCTTGAACTTGGCATCTCCACGAAATGTGCATACCAAATCCTTACCTGCCGTTAGAATATCAAAAGCTGAAAGAAAAAGGCACCTTCCATGCACAAAGTATACTCCAGAATCTGATTGGACACTGAAATCCTCCTTGTCCTTCCTCATCTGTCCTGCAACCGAAGCAGTGAGATTTCTCTTGATTTCTTTAGAAAAATCCAAGCTGATCCCATCAAAACAAACATCATGATCCCATCCATGGGAATCCAGAACAGGCCGAAGAAGCCATTCATTAGTTCCCAGCAAACAGCGGTATCTATGAGAAGCGCAGTAGGAGTCAAAACTTAGTGGAATAGCCATGTCCGGCAGCTGGACAACCTCATTTGAATAGCTGTCTTCATATTCACTGCTTTCAGATACACCAATATTTGGAATCATGTTTTCTTTCTGCCTTCGAACCTCTGCTCTCCATTGTTTCTTTAGATACAAAGTCTCACGATAGTCCAATTCATCAAGATAAGCATTTTTCTGCAATCTGGATAGTTGCTGGTACTGGGCCTTGGTTAGGATATGGATAGGTGGAAGCTGATCATATTCATCCTCCTCTCTGTCAGATAGGTCATCCACCTCAACATCATTTCCACCAATAGTGGCCGAAGAAGATCGTGGTTGAAGAAGTGATGACAGGAGATGTGGTAATGAAGGCTGTCTGAGACTATCAAACTTTACTAACTGAAAGCTGTCTTGAAACTTAAGAAGGGAATTTACATCACCCAACACCTTTGTAGCTATGCTTAACAGCAAAAGCTGTGACAGCCAAGCCTGGCCATTGGGAAGTACCTTCTCGCCGTTGGAATTTTTCATGCACAAGGGATGATTCTCCACTAAAAGAACAGGATTCTCAAGCTGAGTATTGGACACAGCTCGGTGTATATATGATTGCAGAAGGTTTGTATACTGGCCTACAAATTCCTCGTAGCCTACCGGATAGCCATTCATTCCTTCTGGTAAAGGAGATGAAGAATGTGTCATGACAAGAATAGTGTTAAACCAGATGGAAGAACCAAATACTTTCGTGATAAGTTTAAGTAACGGGAAATCATAGTAGCCCCTGTTATAAAAATCAAGTCGTTCAAAATAGAGAATGACATCTGGAGGGGATTTCCTGATAAACTTTCTAACATCAGTCAAGATCTTCCTGTTCCTACGCTGGTTGTTATTCCAAGGTAAAAGGCCTGGTGTATCAATAATTGTGACTTTGATTCCTTTGATAGTCCCAAAAACCTGCTGAATACTCTCAGTTGAAGGTTGAAATGCATTGGTGGTTACTCTTGCCTGATCAAATAAAGAGTTTATGGTTGCACTCTTACCCACACCAGTCTTTCCCAGTACAAGTATCTTTAAAGAGAAGTTAACATCATCTTGGCCTGACTCCTCCAGAGCTAATGCTACAGCTCTTGCTTTATCAATCTTAAGGCCAGTCTTCTTTGTACTAGATTCGCCAGCTCGTATCAAGTTTGCAAGTTCTAACCGGTATAGGACCTGAGGAACAACAGCATTTGCTGGTGACTGCCCAATTTGTTGGACAAGACGGAGGAAGTTGATCTGATATGTCTCAACTTGAGCCAAAGGATCATTGTTCCCTTGGTTTCTATTAAATTGAGCTAGAACCGAAGGTTCAGTCACAGGAGGCTGAGTAGCGGCTGATGTTATGTTTACTAGGTTCTCACTTTGAGCTTCTTGAGAAGGAATCACTGCACCTGCTACAATGTCCGTTGTGCCTGAAGCAGAAATAAATTGTACATCTTCAACATTTAATTAATTTGGGAGATATATAAAAGTATTTTCTGTCACACTCAAAAGCTTAAACTTGAATGACATCATGCCAGTAATATTAGTTGTACTCTTGCATGCATACCAAGGAGACTCCTACCAGACTCCATATCCCATAAAGATCAATAGAATAAATCAAAGTCCCAGCATATAATCAAAATAACCGTTACAGCTTATGCGATTAAGATTTACACAACATATATACATACATTACGATAAATCATATATCCCTCCACATCACAAGTCAATATATAGTTTCCATTAAAATAGACAGCTATGAGGATCAGATTTGCTGTGATGTCCTCTCCT
>NW_018164858.1:361294-364753 GCF_001263595.1 Phalaenopsis equestris
AAAATTTATTCTTCCTTCCATCCCTAAATTGATAAAAAAACTAAAGTAGTTAACCATAACTTAAAGAGCATGCTTAGATGTCTGGTAGGCGAAGAATTTGCAATTGCCTATCTCAGAGCTTGCTTACAATAATAGCATCTCTAGAACTATAAATAAATTACAATTTGAGATTACTTAAGTCAAATACTCAATATACCCAAATGATACAGCAAATTTGCCATCCCATACATTTTCTAATGTGGCATTCTCAGTTAACAAGGCTTGCAAAGCTTCCATGAAATAATAACAAAGGAAATTTCTCTAAGTGATAAAAAATATGCTTTTAATGCAATATATAATTTTTAAACAGTGGAATGTAAAGAAGACGACAATGTTTTAATTCACATCCATGCAAGATATAAAAAAATACATGTAAAGAAATGTAGTTCCTTCAAAATTCTTATAAAAATTGAAACTAAATTTTGTTATCTTGATTTGCAAAATATAAGAAACTCATGTAAGGAAATGTAATCCCTTCAAAATTCTTATAAAATTTGAAACTAAAACTTATCATGTTGATTTGTCTATGATATGCCTATTCATCATGTTAGTAATATTGAATATACTACATTATATAAAAAAGTTAACAAATCTCCACTTGTTCAACTAACTCTAGTAGGAAATCTTTATGGAATCCCCACCGCCCACTTTCTTAGATATTGACTATACTATTATAAAGGAAGTTCCCACAAACCCTTTTGGTGATCACAGAATTATTTTGTAGAAAGAACAAAGCCACCACCAAAAGATGCATGTTTTACTTTAGACGCTCTTACTCCTCAGTTAGTAAAAAACTAAATAAAATTTAACTAAGTAGAGCGATTTTCAAATGAGCCAGAGAGAGTTAATGTAACGCATCATGTGGACCAAGCAAATGAAGCCCAAAATTCAAACACAAAAGCCAATGAAAACTACAATAGCTCAATCAAAAAGAAATTATTGAATTTTACATTTTACTTTCTAAATTTCAAATTTGGGTTTTAGGAGAATCTTTCAATTTAAAAAATATGAATGGGCTAGCCATTTAATTAAAAAGTGAAATATAAAATGATTTTAATATGGCAGTTGATATCTCCCTTCATTAAATGGTCACACATACTTCCCTTCAAAAATTTTCCCTTTGTAATCAATATAATCCCAATAAATATAACCAGTATCTAATGAAAAATATTCAATTATTACAAATTAAAAGAAAATTTTCTTTTGGAGTTTTTTTTTTCCTCTTTGTATTGTTTGGTGGCCAAGTTTGGCCTTTCCTTTGCAGTAATTATTGTGAGCACCATCATTGAACCCTCTCAAACCTATTTTCTGGTCACGCTAATGACTTATTGAACAAACTAACTTAGCTTTAACAGCCATCCACCACTCAAACTTTCAAACCCAATTCAAAACCTTTTTTATAACTTACGATCAAGCCAAGGAGGAAAACTACTAAATTTTATTCTCCATACCACTATAAAAGCCCTAACCCCCAACCAAACTCTACAAACTTTTCAAGATCATAAATTTACATCCAAAAATAAATTCTTTTCATTTAGACTACTTAACCTTTGTTTAAGAAGATCTTTCAAATTAGTCTAACCCAATTTGAATTAGCCATGGTCTTCCTTCCACCAAAACCATCTAATGGCCTCAATTTTCTACCATTTATTCCAATCACAAGTTAATATCCTAAGTTAGTCATCCACCATAAATTCTAGAGCCATTTAAATCATTTAACATTTATTCCTTTAACTGATCTTCCAGATCAACCTTAAACAAAGCTAGTCTTGACATTCCTTTTACCAAAAATTTATAATCCCTCGACTTTCTAAAAAAAACTTTAAATTACATTGAACGATATTAAATGAAAACCCTATATTCATTGCAATCCATTAATTGCACAAAAAAGCCCTCTAACCACCATCACTAACATTGATAGGGCTGTAAACATGGCAAGTTGGATCAATTCTAGAACCATGTAAATTAACATTTATTGTTTATGAAGAATTTAAATGTGATCCTCAAATGTTAAACTACTGTATGAGCATATATACTAATAGAGTTCCATTATATTGCAACAAAGCATACATCCAAATCAGTGGGCCGCTAAGTTTAGATCACTCAGTATCTTAAAATAAATAATCCATACAATTATCTCATTTCCAGTTTCAACAGTTGAACAGACTTGAATTAACGATAGAACAAACCTATACCAGCCAGTTTAGTTGGAGTAACACAGGCTTCTCCTTGCTTTTGCACTTCTCATTTTCACCAATAAAGATGGTGCAAAATACGGCTAAGAGAATCCTCAAGAGAACAGTTTTAGCATTTTGTCATGAATAACTTCACAGCCATATTGACTACTCCAGATATAATTGAATGTTACATGTGTGAACCCTTCGCAATTGTACTGCTTGTAAAATTCGACAGGTCAGACAACTAGGAATGATCATGTGAATAGACAATATAGCCAAACAAGCAATAAATAATGGTGAATTAACGATAAAATGCCAACAACAGCATAGAATAAAAATTGATAAGAAAATATAATAACCTAATTCATCCATGGGTATGGAATTATGAGAAACAAATTGAACACAATACCATGGTGACAACACTCTCTTTCTGATGATTCATCATAAAAGAAGCTGAATGGCCTTGCGGAGAGCAATGACTTAGATACAGACTGGTAAGAAAGCCATTCTTTAAAATTCTTCATCATACCTATAAAATGAAAAAAAGGAAAGAGTATTTTTTATATTCATTGGGACACAAAACTGAAAAAACAATAATAATACCACATCCATTATCTCGAATGAAAATAAAGTGAAGTATTTAAGAATGGATGCCTAACATAAATGATTCCATAAATGAAGCAAAATGCTTCAAAGGTTCCATTTTAGAATAGTTTGCAGGTAGAGCTTGAGCTTCAATAGCTTAATCAGTAATCAATTTGAAAATGGCTTACTTTTTTTCAACTGACCCCTCCTCCCTTGCAGAAAAATGAAAACAAAGAGATAAATGCATCATAACGTAACAACCTTTATATTTATGTATTGCAGAGGCAAGGTGATACAGCAGTTCATAATGAGTCTACGGCAATTGTTATCCATCGACAAGAATAAATTTTTTATTAACAATAAAATCAAGAAGTTGATGAGCCCGTTATTTCCTCAGCAAAAAATAATTGGCTTGGTCCCTGTGCGAGTTTAAATTTCTATATGATCTTCTACCCAAGAAAAATTTCTAACTAGCCTAGTGCCCACTTTTCAATGATAAAATATATGATAGGATTCTATGCTTCGACGCAAACTCAGCAATTTATTAAACTTTCTGCAAGGGAAAAAGGTGGGGCTGGTGACAGAGGAAGAACAGCAGGGAGTGCTGGAGTTGGCGGCAAGGAAGCAGCAGGTGGGGAAGGGTGTGGCTGGCGACAGA
>NW_018164858.1:364853-371133 GCF_001263595.1 Phalaenopsis equestris
TGGGGAAGGGTGTGGCTGGCGACAGAGGAAGCAGCTGCAGGAAAGGATGGAGGGCGGCAAGGCAACAGCAGGTGCAAACATGGTGGATCTGGCGACGGGGGAACAGCGACAGAAAGGATGGAGGTTAAATTTAATAGAATAGGAATAAAAAATCAATAGAATAATAAATTTTAAATTTGCAATGATTCCAATATAAACAGTGACAGCAACAATAAATGTATTTGGTCTAGAAGAAGTAAAAATATTACTATAGCACAAAAACATGAATACTCATCTCGTTCATAAACAATTTGTTTGCTCTTAAATTTTATCACTTCTTTCAAATTAACATATAAAATATAGAATATTCATGTTACTTAAATTTTTATCACAGTAATTAATTATGTTTTAATCATTAATTATTATTTTATTACATTATTTTAATTAAGATTTCAATATTTAAATTATTAAATTTATTCATTGCAACTAAAAATAATATTAAATATTATTAATTTATACAAAATGCTTTTGGCAAATCAAATCCTAATTTTTCTTCTTGTCGCCAACCTTTCCTCAATCCAACTTTGAAACTTCTATAGCTTGAATCCTGATAACCTTACCTTTAATAATTAATAATCAATAATGTACTAAATTCTAAAATTATAATTATTAAAATCCTTACCTTTAATTACTTGGTTAACCCACGTAGCCGCACCCATCTTTCTCAAGTTCAACATCTCCGACTTCGACACCGCGCCCTTCTTCCCCATTCACAAGGTTTAGCTTGTTGATTCCTTCGTCTGTGCAAATCGAAAGTAAGGATCTCCCTTCTTCTCGAGTGCATAGGATGCACACACGAATCTTCTTCCCGCACGCGAGCTCCTCTCCTGCAAGCCAAGCTACTCGAATCAACTCTACTCCCGCAAAGGAGAGTCCCTTCCTCACAAAAATTTGGCTAGGGTTTGGGACGACTTCTTCCTCATGGTACCACATGGCGTCGATGTCTTCACTTCGTTGCTTGCCCTAGATGCGTGTTCTCTACATGGGAGCCCTCGATATTCCAATTGAAATCGAATCTCCAAAAATATACCACATGACTTCTCCGTCTTCTCCCGCCTCTCATCTTGCCTCTGCCTCCTTTCATTCATACAATTTATAGGACGAATTACCCCTTCGTGTTCTCGACTGTTCTCTTTATTTCCCTCTCTTCAACTCCCTTGAAGAAATGAAATGAGGCATCACAATCAATACTTTGAATCTACTGACTTCTACTGATTTCTTTTTGCTAATCTTCCCGACCTCAATTAACATAATTATATATATATATAGTTTACAGTAAACAACACTGACCACACGACTTCTCCTTCTTCTCCCGCCTCTCATCTTGCCTCTGCCTCCTTTCATTCATACAATTTATAGGACGAATTACCCCTTCGTGTTCTCGACTGTTCTCTTTATTTCCCTCTCTTCAACTCCCTTGAAGAAATGAAATGAGGCATCACAATCAATACTTTGAATCTACTGACTTCTTTTTGCTAATCTTCCCGACCTCAATTAAACAACACTGAAACATACCTTCACCATCTCGGTTCGGTTCTTTTCGCAGGAGCAGCTTATTGCCTTTCACGCCTCAAATCCATTCGTCAAGCTTGTGATGCACTTATTTGCACCAAACACAAAACAATCCTCCAGTATGTGATAAATGAGCACCTTTATTGTGGCAGTGAAGACACATACCTTCACCATCACGGTTCGGCTCTTTTCGCAGGAGCAACTTATTGACTTTCACGCCTCAAATCCATTCGTCATGCTTTTGATGCACTTATTTGCACCAAACACAAAACAATCCTTCAGTATGTGATAAATGAGCACCTTTATTGTGGCAGTGAAGTCGTCTTCCTTCGTACGAGCCGCATGCATCAAGCCTTCTCCTGCACTCCTGCTTCGCCTCCTCTCTTTCCTTCATACAAAGAGGCACCACTCGCGCCCTTATCTCCACTTCTACTATTACTATTTGAACCCGTATGCAAAGCTTCTTCCTACATGTTAAGTCGCTCATGCTCGTGTCTCCCGCACGCGATTTTCCTTCTCCTTCCACTTCTTCTGCTCAAACGTGGAAACAGATCATCACTGCCCTAATGCTTCGTCACCCTCTCCTACTCAACAAGATCTCTCAAACAAAGCCAATACGCAACGTCCTTTTCCTTCTTCATGCAGAAGCCGCTCAATCAAGTCCTTCATCTTCTTTGATCACACTCGACTTCTCTCTCATGGGAAATCAAAGTCATTAGGCTTTGTAAAAACGTTCCGCTGCTATACCCATGTGAGGTATCTCGACCTCTCCTTCACTTCTTCCTTCTCTGAATCTCATTCTCGTTCTCTCAGCCTACTTAACTTCTTTGCTTTGCTTTGAAAGAAACTGTCGAGACGCTTCAAATCAACACCAACTCCTGATATTTTCAGCTATTATAATCTCACCTTACAAAACTTTGTCCTCAAACTTTATAAATCATCTGCGAGCCTCTATTTATTGCATGAAACACATGAGCAATCCATAAATTTTTATTAAGAAGTTTAGATTTAATTCACTATGGTGAAAAGTGGATACAACAAAACAGAATTCATATACAAGATAACTCAATTAACGTCTCCTATTAACTAAAACAAGATAACATCACATCTAAAATAGAATAACATAACAAAAACAACACACACCCTCCGAAATAAAAATACACTACAATGAAGTCCATATCATGTGTATGAAAACATAACACGAATCTTCCCATATTAGCATCAGCATTAATAGCAGGTTCTTCAGGCTCTCTATGTGTAAGGACATAAAGTCGAGGTTAAAAAGACAATCTTGGTTGACCTTGAGTAGGAGTTAAAGTTGTTGATTCTATCCTCCTTTGCCTAGTTTTTATTCTTTTAAAGATTTATGGCCAAGTGAAGGGCGGTATCTAATTATGTGATTAGGTTGTCGACATCAAAAGGATGCATTTGAGTCCATCAAGCAAATTACATTAATGTTGTTTTCCACGTTTTGCATAAGTGACTACATTACTCCAAAATGAGCCACTACTGAATCTATAAGAATTGAACTTGGGTTTCTTCCCATTGGATCCCTCTGATTGATCCATATGCTCTCCGTCATCAATACTCTTTTTTTGTATCTCCTACCGAATCTATAAGAAGGGGGACGAACAAAGTTGCGTGAAGGAGGCGAGTGTGAGAGAAGTTTAGCGCACTTAGGAAAAACACGATTGACTTGCCATATGTGTTGAAGTCGAGCCTTGCACAAAGAAAGAAGAGGAGGAGAAGGCTCTGGAATGAAGAAGAAGGAAGAGGGAACACACTTGTGCATGTTATGCTTGGTTGAACCAAGCATGAAGGAAGTAGAAAATAGGGAACCTACTCATGTGTACGGGATGGAACTCTCGTTCGAGAGAATTATGAGTGGTCAAAGGAATTATTAAGATAAGATTAGGGTTTTAATTTATTATTTTTTTATTACTTGTTCAATTGAAAAATATTAAATATATAATTAAGCATTAAAATAAGGATTATGCAAATTGAAATCAAGAAGCATAAGTGGGAGGATTTTCAAATTTCGAATTTGAGCAAGGAGAGTTGGTCCTATTAGCCCGGTAAGTTTTATCATTTTCCACTTAAGATAATTATATTTATTGTAAACTTTTATATCAATAGTAATGTTACAAATAAAATAGGAATCAAGGAAAATTGGATTCCAATATTAGAAATTTGAATAGCAGATTTTGCAAAAAAGAGATAGAAATGTAAGACTGGCATTTAATTAGTAATCAATTATAGACACCGTCAGTTCCCGTCAAAATTAATTCTAACATCTGGGGCTGGGTTGTGACATAAGGCTTAAAATAATGTCTAGATTCACAAAAGATGATGAGAATTTCTCAAAAACCACAAAATAAGAGTTAAATAATGTTGTGCTTGTTGCACTCGCTTTTTCTTTCAAATGAATATTGGTAATTCAATATCACTATTTTCATCCTGCAGTTTCTTTTAGGAGGAAGGCTCGTGAAAGATAATTATCACAATCTCAACAATTGGACAAAATTCTTAAGCTTGTTTTAACTTTGCATTTTGAGGAATTCTTACTGAATGCACCTATTAATATATACAAATGCCATAATTTTTTAAGTGTATGTAGTTCAATTTCTTCTTAAGGACATATGGCGATAATGCTATTCGAGATTCAATGAAGATGCAGGTGAAAAGAGTAAATCTAATAAAAAGAAATCTATGTTCTTATATTTTTATATCAAAACTTGCCCCTGGAAAAAAAAATAACAAAATAAAGATCTCTCTTCTTTAGAAGTGGCATTAGTAAAAACAAAGATTTTTTATTCGGTGCATGGTAAAATTTTTAACCTTTCTGGGTTGATGAGTAACCGACAAAAACATAATTAGTTGCTACGGGTCAAATTTCCATCTATTATTAAAATGAACATGAACAAAAGCAAGACTATTAAAGATTCATAATGTAAGATTGCTTAAGGTATTTAAAATAAGTAGAAACTAAAAGAGTATTTTTATTGCCATTTGAACTCCTAAAGCTTGGAAGGCAACCTGTTTAGGATGTGAGAGGTTATCCAGGTTATAAGGATAACCCCTCTCCAATATTATTTTGAAAAATTTAGTTGGAATAAAAATGTTCTAATTATGACTAGTGACCATTTTTCCTTTTAGCATTTTATAGAGTAAAAATGCATGAAAATAAATCAATTATCCATTCCTTATAAAAATATGAAGACAAAACTAAGTCAAAGTAGCTCTTGGCATTGTCAGAACAAATTTTTTGTTTTCACCCCAATCTGATTATGGTTAATATTGTAAAAATTAAGAACAACACTCAAGCTATATTTGGATCAAAGAAGGAAAATCTAAAAACACAAGTGCGATTGTCAATGAAGAAATGAAGAACCTAGTGCCGATTGAATTAGGAATAATAGATGGATCTCATATTTCAATATGAATAAGTAAAAGAGAATAGAACTTTTTTGTTACTACCTAGGAAACATATATTCGTCCTTGTGAAATCATCATCGAAAGAAATGAAGAGCCTAGTGTCAAATGCATTAGGAATAATAGATTGACCTCATATGTCAACATGAATCAAGTAAAGGAGAATAGAACTTTTTCATTACTACCTCTGAAACATAAACTCGTTCTTCACAAATTCAAAAATGACAAAATATAAAATTTTAACATCAAGTACTTAAAAAGAGAAGAAAAAATGGCTTCTAGAATTCTAAAATAAGAGGGGAAAAAGACGAGATGATAAATATATATGGCACATTTATTTGATAAAAAACAAAGACAAATGATTATTGACGCACTTAAACATACATAATGTTCAAAGAAAGTAAAATTCATGATTTTTCTTAGTAAGTTCAACTCTCTTCTAACGCTTCTAATATTGAAATATAAAGCAAGTGGGAAAAAAAAGTTACTTTGTAGTTCATGGGGCTTTTTGAACGGACATGGTTAGTAGCAAGCTCGGGAACATAAAGAACATTCTTTAAAATATATAGTGAAGTGATAAGGATGTCACATATTCATGCCATTGCGGTAACAATAGAGTTTTTCCCATTACATGGACAAAGAACACCTTTAGATGAGGAATGTGCCATTTGATATGTTATTTTTGAATCAATGATCCATGACTCAGAAATAGCATTATTTAAGGGCTTTAATCCATAAAATCCCAACTTATCAGAGAGTATTGGGACCAAACAAAAATGGATTTAGAATTTTTTATCATCATTAATAATTATCTGAGCTTTTAATCTCATCTTCCTTAAATTCTTCCTAATAAGGCTTCGCCACAAGTTTATTTGAGTAGGTTCCTTCATCGTGATGGTTCGTCAATTTGATAGGGATCAACGAAGCTCTCCAAAAAATTGAGAACTATTAAGTTCTTTTCAATAATTTATTCTTATTTAACAAAGTATTTTATACAAGACAATGTATAGACTTGTCTAAAAATAAAATAAAAAAATTTACAGCTACTAAAATAAATATTAAAATTAAATTAGGTTATTAATTTTCTTCCTTGGCGCTAATCCATGGGATCCTAATTTCATTTTTTAGAATGAATCATGAGACCCTAATTTCCTTCTTTAGCATGAATCATGAGATCCTTACGTCATTGATTGTCACGAATATGTGAGATCATGATTTTCATTTTTTGATTAATTCATGGTTCTAACAATAAAAAAAATCTAAAGCATATGCGTACCATCCAAGGGGCTGGGTTGTG
>NW_018164858.1:371172-377556 GCF_001263595.1 Phalaenopsis equestris
TATATCTATATATATATATATATATATATATATTTGCTTCTTCATCACTATCTCCTATATACTTGCTTCTTTTCTTAAAGCTTGTTGATGCTTAAAGTTAGGCACTACTCAACCTGGGAGGGCAGGAGGCCAGCCTTGATTTGGTGGCAGCCCCCTTCCTTTGGATGAGTTAAAGTTAATGTGGATGGGAGCTCGGCCTTTAATGCTGCTAGGACTGAGGGTGTTTTTAGAAATCTTATGAGTCGTTGCCTTTGTTACTTTGCTTCACCGGTATGTGCCTCTTCTCCCATTGAGGCCGAATGTTGGGCTATTTGGTTTGCTTTACAAATTGTTGTTATTTTTTCAATTCTCAACTTTAACAATGGAAAGTGATTCTATTGCTCTTATGGATATGTTCAATAAGGCATCTCCTCCCATTTGGAATGTGCTTTGCCTCTTAAACAGGATTTGGGCTTTCATTATGAGCCAACTTCTTAATATTCAAATGAATTTCATATACAGAGAAGGTAATTCCCTTGCTAATTGGCTAGCTAAGCAAGGATCCTTTGGGGTGCTGGTGGGTGTTAAGCCCTCTTCCTACCTCCAAACATTATTAAACGGGGAGCTCCTCAATGTGCCTTACATTAGAAGATAATCTTGTTTTGCTCTCTGCTTGGCTCACTGCGTATTTCTCTTCTTTATTTTTGTTCGTTTTTGTTTCACATTTCTAGATGGTTGGAGGAGCTCTTTACTCATCCCTTATTGGTTTTGGATAAACTATCTCTGATTGTTCTGTTTCACAATTCTGGATGGCTCGAGGAGCACGTTTCTAATATCTTAAGGGCTTTGGCTTTCTGCTGGATTATAGCCTTCTTATATACTGAATTATTGTTTGTTGGGATATATAAATTTATATATATCTTTATAAATCTCTTATTTTGCATTGCACTATGGTTTCTTAGTAATGGTTGCACTCTTCTAATACATAATTTCCCTCCTTTTTCGGCAACCTGCTACTGGAGTTCCTTGGATCCTCTTCCGTATTTTTCTACGGCTTGCGGACTGCTGCAGCTTAGATTCGGACGATATATGGTTATAACTACCCTTTCTTTGGAGCTTTCTTGTGCAATATGTTCGGACTTCCTACTGACCTGTTGTCTGCATCCTTTGTCTTCTGCTGCTGACCTTGTGACTACCTCTTTCCTACAACACTTACGGCTTTCCTCTACAGTCATAGAAACTTGGTATAATTTTTGGCTTTCTATTTTTTGACTTTTGGGTATACTAGTATGTTTTTGAGATACTTTTTGGTGTGGAGTTCTACTATTGGTGGTGGAACCCCCTTTATGTGAATACTGTATTTTTTGTTTCTTAGTTGTGGGGATCCACCACCACAGCCCCTTAGTAACCCTTTCTTTCTAATTAATATATGTAGAGCCGCACAATGCTCCTCTCTCTCTCTCTCTCTCTCTCTCTCTCTCTCTCTCTCTATATAGTTCAAATCCCATGATGAGAGCCTTAGGGAGATGGTACTCAAACAGTTGGGCACATTAGGATTGGTTGGAGGCTCATATGATAGCCACTGACCATTCCTTCGATATATATATGTGTGTGTGTGTGTGTCATCTGATTAAAGAGTAAAATATAAAAAAGATAAATTTCACAAGGTGGGCCATATGATTCATAGTGTAATTTTAATGTTTAAAATTTATAAATTAGGTAAAATTGGATATTAAAATAAAGTGAAACAAGCATCCATCTAACATTGGGCTTCGACAAAGATGAGAGGCATGTCAATGATAGGAATGTGCAAGTGTTAATAAGTATAAGTAGCTTGGGTTAGGTGGCGATTAATAGGTAGTTAATAAGTGAAATTGTAACTAGTATTTATAAATACTCCTAATTATAGGTGAGCAAATATTACCCCTAACCCAACTCTAAGTTCTTCAAAATCTAAAGCACAAAATTGACAAAACCCTCTGCTCTGATGTCACCTTACAAATATGTGGTTTATCATCCTCATCATATCCCCAACATCAAATCCTCACAACATAGTAGCAAAAATTCATGGAGAGCTAAATTGGTTTGAAAGATGATTATTCAATATGACTCAAGAATCAGAACAATAAATTAGCGTCTCTCCTTTCCATCGTAAAGGATATTAAATTGTGATTGATAAGCTTGAAGGGCACTTTAAACAAAAAGATCATTAAATCATTGGTAGAACCGATAGATTCCAAATTCATTGTTGCTCCAGAAGAAAATTCTAGAATAGTCAAATCCACTATCACTCAAGAAAAAGCCCTAGCAAGATTTTGAAAAACAGGACCGAACATTAAAACGGTAAAGAGAGAGATTCAATGTTCAAAAGTATGAAATAATAAATAGTAAATTTATTTAAATATGCCATGAAGACGTAATAATAATATAATATGAATAATTTAAGAAAAATGCCTTGTGCCATATGAATTTAAAACTTTAATATTTAAATGATGAACCTTTTTTAATTTTTTTTTGACTTAGTGAGAGACAAAGAATGTCTAACATTCTAAGATGTTGCTACCCAATCCAACTTCTAAAGTACCAATTATAAGTCTAAACCATATGATATCCCACTCCAAGTTCAGACTTACAAACTATAAACCGTTAGAAAACTAAGAACCAAAGAATATAAGTAGATAATCCATGCCATTGGGAATTTCAAAATTGTTAACTCAATCAATTGTATGGTTTGTTTTATTAGCTCTTAGGAGCCAATTCCGGAATGAACCATTTATTATAAAATCAACTAGCAAAATTATGGTTGGAAAAATGGCAGTTGCCTCCATTATTACCAAGGGATCGATGGGAAGCTTAACAATTATCTGATGTTTGCAGTATTTACAAGGGCCACACCTATACTTCATGATCGAAACTCCACGTTTTTCTTTTTTTTGTATTACTTCACAGTTCAACCTTTAGGGCAAAATCAATTTTGAAGGGGTGGGGAAATGACAAATACGTGCAAACACTAATAATTATAATGAGTAATTTGAGATTGGACTAATGGTTAACGGTGATTAATGAGTCATTGTAGATTTTAACTATGTCATTGTAGTCTATAAATACTCCCAATTATTGAAGATGAAGTGTCAAAATAAAATGACTTACGCTTTCCTTCAATCATTCTCGCTAGCCACCCAATTATAATTTTTCGAAGTTGTGGACATACTAAATTGCCTACCTAGTCATTCATTTCTCTTATCTAATCCATGTTTTTCCCCCATCTTCTTTATTGTCAAGTCACCTTCAGAACCTACTAGATTAAAAGATGTGACATTTTCTTCATATATCAGTTGCCAGTTTCTAAGATATATCAATCGATAAGTGAAACAAAGAGCTACAAAGGAGCCTCTACCAAGGCGGGATAAGATAGATGTGGCATAAGGGAGGCAAAGGCGAGTCGGGCCTAGCTTTTTTTATGTTTTTTGTGAGTTTATAGGAGATAACTATTTAATAAAATTTCACATTTAGAAGACTTAAAACATTTTTTAAGATTCATACTTCTATTTAGAATTTCAAATAGAAAATTATTTATAATAAAATAAAGTAGAAGAAATTGATTATTTAATGGGGCATTTACAAACATACCACCCAATTCCTATGTATTTATATTTCTAACACCTAACTTTGTTTTTTATATCTATGCCACCCAAATCTTTCATATCTCATCAAAAGTACCACCATTTAACTTTTAAAAAGTGAAATGCACCTTTCCATGCATAGGGAAGGTGCACGTATGTAGAAATTGAAGTTTAGGTGATAGATATGTAAATACATAAGAACTGACTGGTATGCACAAAAATCTTCCTTCAATTTATCATGAGGCGATCACCCTACGCTCATGAGTTAACACCTTAGCATGTAGGCGTAAGACGTTGGGAATAATTCAATCCACCCTGCCCTGAGGGAAGCAACGAGTGATCACCGAAAACTCCTTTTAAAACATAGTTATAAACAAACAATTTCCACTAGCACAGAAAAAGACTTAAACATGGGATTAAATGCAATGAAAAGCATTTTTCATTAGAAGCCTGGATCAAAGTTCCAAAAGATCATTTACGGTATAGAATGGGCTACCTACATTTTTAATGCCTGCACCGGAAGCATGATTAGGGCACCAATTTTTTTAACTAATTTCGAAGCAGGGCTTACTAAAACGAAATTCCAAGAAAACAAGACCCTAGAAGTACAAATTTATCCCCGATTCAACTAGACCTCCCGGAAAATCTCCGAATAGTTATTGTTCCAGTAGATTACGGCGCAGTAACTGACATTTCTTGAATAGAAAAACCAAAAAAAAAAAAATTTATTGCAGAGAAGACTGACTCGGTTGTGGCGGAGGTCATGAAGCTCTAAACTCCGAAGATTTCATATTACGTGGTTGGATTTATCCAGAGGACCTAGGTCAGCGACTTGCCGGGGCTTGCCGAGAATTTTAAATCCATGTGAGAGCGCGTGTGCGTTATCGAGGTGCCGAGAGCTAGAGAGGGAGAGAGGGGGGTGTGGATGGATAAGGAAGAACGGAGAAGCAAGGAGGATATCGGACGAGCATACAAGAAATGACTCTATTTGGGAGATTGGTTTAAGAAAAAGCATAGTCTAATTTTAGTTACTAATAAGCATAAATGAAGAAAATAGGAGAAACAATAGATAATATAAGATATTTAAATAATTTTGATCTTTTTAATAGTGTGATTTGTGTAAGAGTTGTGGAAGTTTTCTTATTACTCTTAAAATTGAGTGCATTTGCAAGTAGGCTAGAATGGCTAGGAAGCATAATGGGTCATGACCATCATTATTTATGGAGAGAAATTTGAAATGCAATAAGTCAAAAGCTTCTTAACCTAATGTTGTGAAAGATGAAATCCAAGATGGGTTTTGGAATTTGAGATGGTAATAAGTGGACCTTCTATAATAGGAAATGTTGATTGAGTAGTAAATAGTAAATTGTGAAGTGAGAATGATAAAAGAGTTGCTTTGCTAGACAGTATTACTTTGAGATAAAGTTTAGGGAGAATATATCATTTTGTTTTTATGAAGATTGTTGTTTCCATTCTTTTTATCTGTTTTTTTTATTTTTAAGAGAGTCGTCAGTTTGTTGATCGGCATATACTTCCATTTTCCTGAATAAGTCATTATGGATCATGTGAACGATCAGGAGAAGAGAGGAATCGGAAAAGCACGACATGCGACAAAGGCGAAAAAATAGAAGAAAGAACGTGGAGAACTTCCATGCTGCAAACCTTGCTAGGATAGACCAAGCACGTACGTCCGAACAAAATCAAATTGAAATGGCTTGTGTTAAATATATGTGAAAGCATGCCTACAAAAGCTACCCACAACCAGAGATTCAGGTGTGTTTGTCTGTTCTGGGGTCCAGAGTATTCCCAGTGGGATGTATCTCACTTAGTTAATTACATTCTGGGGTTGCTTAGGAATACTTGATCTTAAAGTGTTTTGCTTAGATTAGTAATGACAACTAGCACATCAGAGAACAGTTATTTTGCATGGGAATATTCTGTTACTTTCAATGCTCCCGCTAAGCCACTATACGGAAAGTGAGTATCTCATGGTGTCACATGGGTAACAGCCTCATCGACATACGAAGCCTACAAAATAATAGAACCATCCTGATTGGGGTATCCTTATACGTTAAAGCACACCGGGTCATAAGTGTAAAGGACAAATCATCGTATCTCAAACGGGTGGCAACTCATTTGTAATCAGGACATCGAGATGCTACAAATAAAGGCAAAAGGAGCAATAGGGCTCAATAGGGATGGTCAAAGGAAGGGAGGAGAAATCTTTAGAAGGCTGTGGTATTTTGGTCAGGGTACCTGATGCGAAAGTTTGTTTTGTGTTGCTTTTGTAAATATTTTTCAATATTACAAAACACATACGACAGTACTAATAATAAATATGCAATTCAATCTCAATAAAAATAAATTTAGTAAAAATAATTTTATCTTTTAAAATATTTAAACTGTCAAACCCATAATAATAATGCAAGTATACGTATCGCTCAAGTAATAAATGGCTCTAATGGAGTCCTAATTTTTTATCCTACAGGGAAGTTGGAAATTTTGATAACTATAATGTAAAACACAAAATTCAAACTACAAAACTTAAGTACGAAATTCAGATCTAAAGTAATTGAGTGTATGCTAAATAAAATCCAGTTAAAAGAATTAAGTTAATTAAATTATTTGATGAATTTCAAAAGTAAACTTATAAAAACTAAATAAAGGTTTTATGACAAAGAGTTCAAATTTAAGAAAGCATATTTCACTTTTACAATGAGTATATGAATTGTGAAAAAATTAAAATCATTTATATATATATATATATATATATATAATAGTA
>NW_018164858.1:378458-385144 GCF_001263595.1 Phalaenopsis equestris
TAGAGTTCAAATCATCACAAATTATTGATATTTAAAACCGTATAAAACAATATCAATTCTTCACAAAATCATATCTTAGAGTAGGGAGAAGGATAAAGAAGAATACACAAAATTCATGAAAAGGAAATAACAAAACATGGATTTCATATATTAAAACAAGTTTACAAAACAAAGAAATAAAAGACACAACTTATCTCATACTCCTTCCCAAGCAAATCTCTAGAAGTTCTCTTTAAGCATTTTCCCTCTTTACAAAAACTCTCAATTCTCTCTTGGAAATGTAATGAAGAAGAAATCTCTCACTTTTCCTCTCCTCTTACAACCCTCGAAGAAAATCTCCAAGTCCCTCACTCTCTCTTTCACGCCTCTCTCTCTCTTCTCCACTGAACCTCTCTTTAGCCTAGACTCCTCTCCTTTTAATTAGTGGCTGCCTCTTCTCAAAAAGAATTCAAAATTTTCTCCCAAATTTTCTCTAAAAGCTACACCTTTTGAATCTCAAAAGACATGTCCATTCATTCAAAAGACATATCCCTTCATTAAAGAGCCTTCCAAAGTGTTTGGATGCATTAAATCACTTCAAGAGGGTGTTTGAAACATTTAAAGCCTTCAAAATCCACTCAAAATTTGTACTGAACCGTCTTAATTTATCAAGTATCGTCTCTGGCACTTTAAGCGCCAAATCTCCTCTTTTTTGCTACTTTTGCTCCAAATGCTTAAAATTGATATGTCTACAACAAAAATATAAAAATACCCTTTTTTAAAGTGTAATATCATCAAAAATAAGTATAAAATGTATACTTAAAATAAAACATTATTTTGGTGTATCAGTAACATGAACCCATCTTTCAAAGCTACTAGGACTTTAAGTCTACATAGTCGTGAACGTAGTTGACTCGACGCATTCAGAAATTCTTGATCAGCAATCCGTGAATTGATTCGTCTATAGGGACCTCAAATCTCTAAGGTCAAAGGAATGAAACTATATTATATGACTATAAGATGGAGCTCCAAAAGATGGAACGTATACCAATAAAAATGGTAAGGATGCTGCTAGAAAGGAAAAGAAAGGAAGAGAAAGGAAGGTTCAGCTACAAATTTAGAAACACTCCCAACAAAGGACTTGTGCCCCATCTAGGTTAGGGGCATTCCAACGACGTAAGCTTTCTAGATAACCTCCCATATAGAAAGATATGTTGGGCCAGTCGGGTTGGAGAAGTACGGCGACTCATCCTCAGGACATGCAAAATCATGAAATTATCTAAAACAGTCCTTAGATATTGTGAAGTCCATATTAATTATGACTTGGGTGAGAGTCATGCCATGCAACCATTTAAAATTCAGCTCAAAGACCATGTAGAAAAATAAATGTAAGTTTTTAACGGTCCTGACAATTTTAATCCTAAAATATTGATTATCTCAAACTTTTATTATTAGGATTTTGAGTAGAAAATTTATAATTTTGAGGTCCATAATGAGCCAAGCTTATAATTTTTTGAGCATTCCAGATCAACCAAAAATAAATAAGAGAAAATAATTCATGCTTGCAAAGATACAAGAATGCAATAAACAAGTCAAAAATAATGAAAGGTCGTGTCGTTGGGTCGGCAACATATCCTAGAAAAAAAGATAGTCAGACATCGCATAAGTACAAGTCTGGCCTTAATTCTATACATGAATGAGATTTGGAATTAAGGTAAGAGACGCGAGCCAATTGCTGTTGGTCCCCATCACGTGGATTTATTCGCATAATACCATGGAACCCATGCCTATACCTTATTTTTATTACATGAATCTCCTAAGACTCAAAAAGTATAAAAAAACAGAAAAAAAGACTCGAACTGCATGAAAACAACTTCAGCGAGAAAGCCAACAACATATAATGAGTTGTGTCTTTTTATCAGAGGAGCTAAATGACACCTGCAAGCAAAAGGTTGGTAAAAATCATCACCTGCCACCCCCCCTTTAATGGTACATGTGTGTGTGCATATATATAGACACGACTCCCTATAGAAGAATCCATAATGCACTATCGTGCATATCAAGAACACAAGTACACCAAAAAATTTAAAAAAAATGACACTTGGCTAGAACAACTAATCCAACAGTGAATAAAAGCCAGAGATGTCGAAATTACTACCTAGTACCCTTATCCTAACCAAGCACAAATCTAACAAGAAGGTGTCCTAACCAGCTTCTAAGTGCTCAGGATAAGTCTCCAGGTATGTATGACTTTAACGGGGTTGTCACACCGGCCTCATTTTAGAGATCAAAGAGATCTAAAGGGTGTCACCTAGAAAAATTTTTGAAAGAGTTGGTCTTACATATGGCCAAGCTTACTACATGCTTAATTTTAAAATTATGGCAAATGTAATAAGTAGAAAAATATAATTTTTTTATTTCTAAAATAAGGGTCATTAAATACGGACTCGTAACATGCAAGGTGATATGAATTAGACTCGTTGTATTCTTAGCATAGTCATACTCATGTCAATCCTAATGTGATAACTCGAATACTAACTGAGATTCACCCAACGAGCAATGTTTGTCAAAGCATCTTCTTTTTTTTATGCAACAGAAAGTGAGTGAAACATTCTTCCTCCCAATAGAGAAGAGATTTTAGATAAGTCATTCATTTTCATGAGTATCATTCTTCTCAATTAATTTTCTTTCCTTATAAACCCATAAGTACTTCTTGTGAAGTCTCTTATGCTTATTCCTTCATTCGGTTTTGGTTAACACAGAAGTAGCTTTGGAAGATGAGCCAACTTCACATACTGATGGGGCATTATTAACTTCATCAACACTTCAGTTTATTTCTCATCCATCATTTCAATAATCTCAGTCATTTCAGAGACTTTAATAACATGGTGATTTTTTATTTCCTTAGAATGATTTTGGATCCAATAAACAACAATAATAAAAGCAATCACAATAGAGGAACATCCAACAAATCTTCTCTTTAAGAGCTAGAAATCAGATTCAGACTTGAGTTTAAATTCCATCAAGACTTCCTTTTTTTCAATAATTTGAGGGGGTCTATCATGAAAAAGCTAAGATTACGTTGTCATTTTGAAGTAATTAAAACCCATTCCAAATTTAATGACAGGAAAACTATTGAGATTAATTGGATTGAGTGTCAGATTTGTTCCATTTTCAAAGGAGAGAATTAACTTGGGGTTAACATCTTTCATGTAAGAAGGATATCAAAGGGTAGTTTAATTTCAAATTTCTAAATTTTTGTGAATTTAATAATAAACTCATGCAAAAGAGAACTCAATCAAAGCATTGAATTTGACAAAAGAGAGTTCTAAACCATACTCATTAAATAATCTTTAAACAAAAACTTAAAGGACTCAAAGTTCGAAGCATGTTGAGTGGACCCATTCCATGATTTGGTGGTGTAAATTCCAAGGAGAATGAGATAGGTAGTCTAACTTTGAAAGGGATACATACACTCTAACGATGAAAAATCATATAGGCCAATACAAGTGTTTTAGAGAGGATGCATCCCAACGGAATCTCTCTGGTAGGAAATTTTTTATGATGATGATGATGTGTCTGGTAAAAATTTTGAAAGATTTTTATGTAAAAGATCAAATGTGTCATTTGAAGAATAATATACTACTTTAAGAGACAAAAATATTACTTTAGAATATATCTAATCACTTAGATGTGAAAAATCTTTAAATTTTATTGGTCTGCATAACCAAAGATTTTTTCCTTACCTTAGGAGTGTATACAATATGATTTATTTTATTCTGTTGTTTGGAACCCCTACAAGGAAAAACTCTCATAGTTAATTACATCACAGAAATCGTGGCTCTTGAGAATACTCTTAATTAATGTATTATTTTATATCATACAAGATTAAAAGATTGATGTTTCAATACTTCAAATGAATATACTTAGGATTTGAAAAGATTTGTTTTGAAATTGAAATATTAGGTCTCACATTTCAATGATGATGTAATATGGAAAGGCCTAACAAAAAGGGCTAACCAACTATAAGAGCACACCCTAACGATTGGAATTATAAGTTTGTTGATTGAGTGTGATTTAGATTTAAAGGTTGGCTTTTCTTTGAAATGTTTGATTTGAGATGATAGAATTTAACTTGAGTTTGATTTAACTTGAAAAGGTTTGATTCAAGATGATTAATTTGAATTTTAGGTTTGTTTTAAGGGTTTTAAAATGTTTAAATTTTTGAAATGTTGAAAAAATTATGAAGTTTATTTAAAGTTGTTCGAAGATTATTTGAATTTTATTTGAATTTAGTTTAAAGTTGAGTTTAAAGGTTGGTTATAAATTTAAGAAATGCCTTGTCATTTTGAAAAAGGTTTTTTTTCTTTGAAGTTTTGAAATAAGTTTGAAGTTGTTTAAAGCTTTAAGACTTTCAAGTTTTGGAAAGATGTTGAAGCTTTAAGTATTACAGATATTGAAGTTTTGGAAAGATTTTGAAGTTTTAAAAGTTTAGAACTTTGAAGTTTTCAAAAGGATTTGAAATTCTAAAATCTTAGATTTTGAAAAGAATTGAAGTTTTTGAAAGATTTTGAAGTTTTGAAATTTTAGGATTTCATAGTGTTAGAAAGTTTGTTGGAGTTTTAATTTTTAAAGTTATGAAAAAGATTTGAAGTTCTAGAAAGTTTTTGATGTTTTAATTGTTTAAATTTGATTTAAGTTGAAGGAGTGCATAAGGTTTATATTGAGAAGATTCGACTTGAGAATTATTAATTTAAAGATCTAAATCCTAGACTAAAAGAACATGATAGGCTAGAAAGAATTCTATAAGAAAGTGAAATCCAAATCTGAACATAAAACTAAATTTTTTAAGGAGGCTAAATAGTTGGACTACCTAATGTTTGGGTATAATTCTTTCAATCAAGTTGTCAATGGCTTTCCATCATTCTGAGTTTATTGGTATATTTAGTCAATTAAAAGTTGTTGAAGAGATTGGCTTGGAAGAATAAGAGATAATACTAATTAGCCTAAAATATTGGAGAAAGAATGGATAATAAAGATGTTACAAAAGTTGCCCATCAAGAAGAAGAGGTCATAATTCAGGAACCTTATTATTAACATTGAATAATCTCTTACTTGCATGATATTGAGAATGACTATGTAAAGATTAATTTATTTACTTGGGTAAAAATAAAAATAATGAGATATTTTCAAACATTATTAATAGTATGCAAGATAAAAAAATTATATGCATGTTTTTTTCTTTTATTTTTTTTCTAATATTTTAAAAAATCTACCTCATGCATGCTCTTTTTTTTATTATATTTAAATATTGTTATTTATTTCCTTTTATGTAATAATTGATCTCTTTATCTATAATATCATTAATTATTGATTTTTTTAAATATTATTGTAAACAACATTTGTTTGTAAGAATGAGCCACCTATTACGCTGATATCATATAGATTTAATAATATAAGGATGGTTATTAAAGATTGTTATAAACAAATGAGAGTAATATAAGAATATTTAAGAAATATTGCTCAACATCGATTACAATTTAAGTTTATTGATAATTAAAAGTAAGAGGAGTGTCTTCAATGGATTGGGATGGAGTTTTTGACGACCTATGCATAACTCTGGGAAGTTTTAATTATTACTGAAAATAGATACTTAATAAATAAAATTATAATTGTACACCTAAAGAAAATGTAACACCTTCCATAAATATAACTCTTTTTCATACAATAGACATGGAGAGAAAGCGATTGAGTAATTTCCTTTATTTATAATTTTTACAGGGAAATCCCCTACAATGTAGCTTAATAAAACACAATATTAACATGCGGTAATCAGGGTAAAAAGTAGACAAACAAAGCAAGTAAGACAGACAGACAGTGTTGATTAAATGTATTATATTATATTTTTATCAATAAGTTATATATATTTTTGTGTTTTCGGCTCTAATAGAAATTAAAATATTCATATTCTATTTTTCATAATATACCTAATTTGATTGCATGATTATTCAATTATTAATATAAAATGCTTATAAGTAATCTAATACTATCTTGTAAAAAAAATGATTATACAAAGCTGAATTTTTCTAAAAATCTGCTAAGAAAAATTAGTTTATGTTATTAATGGATTAATGGTTGAAAACTTAATTTTTCAGCTAATTTTGCTCATCATAAATTTCTGATTATTTTATGCAAAAAAAAGAGGGTATTGGAGAATCTTTTGCATAAATCTATAAAAAACCAACATTTCTTTTAGTGAACTTTTAAATGATACTCATGATGTTGTTTTGAACTAGCAAATCCACCAAAAATCCACTAGAAAAATTCACTAATAGAGTTTAAGATTTCAATAGTATTTCCATTAGAGATATCTATCATGAACAAAAATCCACAAATTTTATTTATTTGTAATGAATGTTCATGATAACATGCTCTCTTACTGTGTTGCAAGGCATTATTAAAGGGTTTTGTATTATAATTTAAAAAAAAATTCTCAATTTATATATTAAAAAATATGTATGGGAATGTATAATTCCAATGCAAAATGCATTTGAGAAAACAAATTTATGGCTAAATTTTTCAAATAAATTAAAATTATGATGCATTTATTAAACTTCTTTCTATCTATTTTTTCTTTCACATAAGTAATATAGTTATAATAAACATCTCATACATACATACATACATAGTATATGTATATATATATT
>NW_018164858.1:385535-392371 GCF_001263595.1 Phalaenopsis equestris
GGGCTGGAGCCTAGAACCTCCATGGCGAGCCAGGGGTGCTGAGGTGGTCGGGGAGCTCGAGTTCGTCGAGCTCTTCGGAGGACGACGGATTGGGGGGAAGGAGGAAGAAGAAGGGGTTGAAGGATAAGATTAAGGAGAAGTTGCCGGGAGGACATAAGAATGAGCAGAAGCATGAGAAGAAGGGTATAATTGAGAAGATTAAGGAGAAGCTACCTGGGAGTCATAGCCATTGAGCCTGTGTGGAATGGGAAAAAATTTGCGTACATAAGACATAAGCAGCTCTGCGTACGTCTTTAACTTGTAAACATGTTACAGGGAGAATTTGAGGAGGTTATAACAGCGTTATACCTCCTGTAACCTACCTGTATATGAAAATAGAAATGCGAAACTTACTAGAAGGTACAGGTAGGTTGCAGGGAGATTACAGTGGGTATAACGCAATTATACCCTCCTAAAATCCTCCCTGTAACATGTTTGCAGGTTACAGACGTACGCAGCTCTACGTGCGTCTTATGTACGCAATTTTTTTCCGTGAGTGTGTGAAATGTGGCAGTCGTTGGAGTGACTGTGCGTTTGTTCTTGTTTTTTTGGGTTTTGCTTGTGTTAGTTTATTATCTATTTTGGGTTTTGCTTGTGAAAGAGAGGAGAACTCTTTAACCTTGCAGACAAAGATAGATCCCTAGGCAACCCCATTCATCACCACACCAGTGGCATTGGAGAGCACGGAGGCCAGAAGCTTCATGATGAGCACGGCAACCCCATCTCCGGCCACGGTAACGTTGGCTACGTTGATCACCACCACACCGGTGGAATCGTCGAACACGGGGCTGGAGGCTAGAACCTCCATGGCGAGCCAGGGGTGCTGAGGTGGTCGGGGAGCTCGAGTTCGTCGAGCTCTTCGGAGGACGACGGATTGGGGGGAAGGAGGAAGAAGAAGGGGTTGAAGGATAAGATTAAGGAGAAGTTGCCGGGAGGACATAAGAATGAGCAGAAGCATGAGAAGAAGGGTATAATTGAGAAGACTAAGGAGAAGCTACGTGGGAGTCATAGCCACTGAGGCTGTGTGGAATGGGAAAAAAATTACGTACATAAGACATAAGAAGTACGCAGCTCGCGTACGTCTGTAAGGGAGGATTTTAATATATATATGAAAACAGAAACACGAAACTTACTAGAAGGTACATATAGGTTTCATGGAGGTTACAGTGGGTATAAAGCGGTTATACCCTCCTAAAATTCTCCCGGTAACACGTTTGCAGGTTACAGACGTACGCAGCTCTGCGTACGTCTTATGTACACAATTTTTTTCGGTGTGAAATGTGGCAGTCGTTTGAGTGATTGTGCTTTTGTTCTTGTTTTTTTGGGTTTTGCTTGTATTAGTTTATTATCTATTTTGGGTTTTGCTTGTGGTAGTTTATATATATATCTATTATTTTAAGAAATAACTGTTGAGTGAAGAAGTAAAGGCTTGAAACTATAACCTTAATTATATGGGTGAGTGGACAAATCACTAGGTTAAGGCTTTATTTAATATTTTACTCATACATTTAAACTAAGGCATCACAGTGCATGCAACCTAAAGCTCATATAGTTAAACATAGGAACCTCAATGCTTACAGAGACATTGACAAACACATCTACATAAAAAAGCATAAGGCTATGCAGCACTTCTGTTTTTAATTCTTTATTTTTTTATCTAAATTTATAAAAGACAATGAAATGGAAAGAAAGCCTCAAACTATTATTATGCATTGAAACATGAACATAAGAGTTGTGGATAACTTTGATCTCACAGTCAAATAAGCTTTCATATCAATTACAATCATTTAGTAGTAGAAAGCTAATTTATTTATTACACATATTTATTAGCAGCTTCCATAGAAGCACATAGATATTTGTTACCCAAAGGCTATATAGATTTAGAAATAGCAGCTTAATCTTTCACCTTCTCCATTTGAATAGGTTCAACTAGCACTGCATTTATGCTCTGTTTCATATTGTGATCTGATGAATTTGTATATCGGTCATTTCCAAGGTAAATAAACTCATTAAATCGGGCAAGATTAACGATAGGCCAAACCAACGACAATGGCAAGTTGCTCAGCTCAACAAATTCTTTATTGATGCTTTTCCAAGCATTATTTGACATCTCCGTTAGCTTGTTGCATGCTTCTTCTTCAGAGCATCCATGTTCCATGGCATAACTTTGAACAGCTGAAGCAACATGAGTTCTCTTTCGTTCATGCTGAAATAAAATTTCATAATAACGATATTTGTCATCAAAATTTACTTAAAAATGTAAATAAAAGATACAAAATTTTATTACCTCAAAAGAGACAATGTCATTCATTAGCCTTCCAATTACACAGGACGACATGACGATCTCGGGTAGGCTAATAACCCAATCAAACACCTCTTTAGAAATAGCCTCCTTCATGCCCATATAAGAGGCACATGTGAGAAATGAGTAACCAGCCGTAAGAAGTGAGGCACCAAAATGTTCCTCAAGCTTAGGCACATAGCACTTATTTGCCCATATTGCTTCTTGAAGATATGCTTTTGATACTTTCTTCAACTGTATTTTAAAATTAAAAAAAAAAAAAAAACTTGTATAAAGAACATAGAAAAAATATATTTTTTATATCAATCTTCAATATTAACTTTAAAATAAATTTATCTCATCTAAACTTCATCATATTTTCTTTCTAAAGTTTGAAGCTAATAATATTGGGATTGCACATCAATTTTATAGGCTACCTCATATATAAGATATTGCACGCGGAATGAACTTTGCTCGGGGGCTAACTCAATTTCTATTTCTTTGAAAGTTTCAAATAAGGAACGAAAGCTATGTTGCATATATTCTGGTAATTTGTCTATAAGTTTAATATCCCATCTGCAATGATGAAAAAAAACATGTGATCATCAATAATTTTGTATGCTATGAAATATACACACATTTGTCTATCAACATTTTTAAATCATTGGGTAGGATCCCAAAATTTATAGATGTTAAAAAGACTTTAGATGTTGTGTAGCTTGTGCAATTTGGGTCGGTGAATCATGTTACCCTTCTATTGCATCAGTGAGCAAATGAAGCTCCTCCACCGTTCCATAAACATCATATATATCATCAAGAAATGACATTTGTGTTATGCACTTTGTCATTATTATTCTGGCACGTGAATAATATGGCTCAAAATACACTGAAAGCACCCAAAAGTAGCATTCCACTAATCGATCCCGGGAGAATGGCAGCCTCTTTGACAAACCTAGGTTTTTCCACCACCTGGATTGAAATTATATGTTAAGAATCTATAGCATACATTTAGTCAGCTTTGTTCCCCCTTACATATGCATTTCCCTTGTGTGCAGACATAATGAAAAAGTAAATGTATTTTTATTCTTAAGGGATGGAAATACAAGCACAGTTTTGTTTGATCTAAAAAAATAACCTTTAGTCATACATTTATATTAGAAGTCAATTGATAAAAGAAACATTCATGACTTAAATGACATGTCTAATTTTATATTCTGAAAGATGGACATATAGTTCTTAACAAACTTACATTGATAATTTGCGTGCCTCCTCTTGATGCATTGCTTGCAAACAGATGAAATCAAATTTTCCAAATTCCAAAAGAGCTTCATTGAATTTTGTATCTTGCTCATAAATTGACAAGTAGTTTCTAGTCTTAATCCTATCTGTTCTTTTGAAAAGTGGTATTTCTAATGAACTTGATACCATTAAAGAAAAATGTGGCTCCAACTGACTTTTCATTGATATGAGATGAGTCTTAGAAAAATTAATAGCTTTGTCAAGTATCTCTTCTGTTGCCATTCCAAGATGTGCAGCATCATATAAGCTCAACAAAGCCTTAGCATCAGAGCTAAAGCAATCCTTAAAGTCTCCCTTCTCATCCAGAAACTTACTAAAGACATCTGTGGCAATGGATGAATGATAAATACATGTTTACTCTTTATTTTCGAAGCAAGCAACTCACCATTTGTAAAATTAACACAACTAGTGCATTCAATTGCACAAGTTCTATTTAAATAAAAGAATAAAATAAACATAAATGCAGTCAAATTTAAAACATAACTAATGAACATTGTAATGGCTGACTAGTCTATGTAAAAGTATAAATATAATTGAAATTTCTGAAATAACGACTTACCTGAAGAAATGTGATATCTTTGCTGTCTTAACAATCTAAAACGGAGAGCAACTGTATATAAATCATTCTCATCATAAGCAGTATTGAACAAATGACATAATGCCTCATTTATTTCCTTTTCAAAGTGATACCCAATTCCAAGACGTTGGATTGCATCAATCAACTCCATCATTTGTAGAGAGCCTTTTGTGTTGTTGAACATTTGAGTTATCTCAACTTTGAGCTCATCCATCCTTGGTTTTAGCGACGCCTTCCATGATTATGTGAGTAAAAAAGCATCATGTTTATTGGTATAACATTTAAAATATTAAAAAATTTCCATTGCATAAAAAAAAAATATTAGAAATTATCTATCTTATTTTTAAAAATCATTCATCATTTAAGAAGGGAAATGTGAAGCGAGTTACTCCCAATTTGCATAGATTATATATAAAGAACTACTTCTTACGGTAAATAAATAGAATACGTTTAGGTAAAAACTTTAAGATATAACATTAGTCATAAAAATCAAATTTTATTTTGACAATAAAAGTTTAGAATTTCCAAAATTGGTCAGTACTTATAGAGTACCTAGCAAAAGTTCTAACAAAAAGATAGAATATCTAAATAAGAAAATAATGAAAGATTAAAGTTAGATTTTATATGATAATCCTTGCAAGTTTATAAATAATGTTGAAATGATTTGTCGGAAAAATATATTTGATGAGAAAGTATGCATTTTAAAATTTAATTTATTTTCTTAATTGTGAGTAATATGATTAAGCCAATAAATTTTGGGTTTGGTTTTGAGTTAAAGTCTTAACAAATATAACTTTTCTTATTTATAATGTAAGAGTATACAGTTTTTTTTGCATGTATCATGTCTAATGACAGAAATTTTTATCAATTACTTCTGGATAATTATGTTAAGAAAGAAAGGTAATTCAAATAACTATAGCTAAATTTAATATTTCTTCTATTGTATCATTAGCATTCTCGCAATAGAAATTATGGAAAAACAAATAATTAAAGGAATAAAATGTAATAAAAATAATTTTATAAAGACTGAGAGGAACCATGTAATGAAAATATTGATTGATTTTTTGTTTATCATATGGCTAGAAATAAAATATTTACATAAAAAGCTACTTAAATTACTTTATTTATCATCATTCAAAGTTGAATATATTATAAATGTTGGCAAAAAAACTAGCGAAATTTGGTCTAATTTTGATTATTTTTTATGTTCTAATCTTATGGTAGCAATCTAAATAATTTGCAAGCATTCATATAAATGTATAAATAAAAAAGAGAAAAAAAAAAGCAAAATTAAAAAAAAATGATATCACAAAATTTTAATTTAAATTCTTAATTCAAATTATCAAATGGCTTTGAAGTGTCTTGATTTAAAATACTATATAGTAAATTGATGATTATATCACTTATAATAATAAATTATTATTGAGTCATTAAAACTCATATTTGAACTCTTTGAGCTTCGGAAACTGAAACTTTTCTTCCTAATCAATATTATATATATATATATAAAGAAAATCCATATTTGGCAGAGGCCCAAATATCGATTTTTCATGTGTTTTTTAGCCCCATGATGAGAGTAAGCGACATGTGTCTAAAATTTCAAAGCCCCGCACCACGGTAGGATCAAACCATTGACCTGAGGGGACTTACAGTGACCCCACCACCAACAGGCCAAGACTTGCGGCGTGTATATATATATACCAATTCATTGGCTGAAATAGGATTATAAGAAAGGAAGTAATCTCCCCAAACACTAGGGTGATAATCTCCACTCTTGCGAACAGAATCAAAAGAGAGTGGAAAAGCTTTGAGAGTCTCCATTTTTTAGCACGTAGAAGCAATGAAAAAAAGTTGCAGAAGTTGTGCTGAATATATGCTTCGTTAGGTGGTATTTATAGTTGCAGGCCTCCCCATGCAATCTTTAATGTTTTGTTGTTGCATTTGCATAAAATATATGAGACAAAATACATCTTGTTCATGCTTCCCAGAGTATATTCTCCTGCCTTCTAATCTTTTTTGTTATTTATTTGTTTGCTATTGTAATAAGTTTGCATCTTTGGAAAGATTTGAAAAGACTATGGATTACAGTCATTTATCTTAATTTTTAACATAAGAAATTCCTTAAAATGTTCATTAGATTTAATTTTAATAATCATGGTGTTAGGTGTAGAACCACTAAATGAACTATTTCTAATAGTTTATTTTCAGTGGCATTTGATCGCCAGTCAAATTTGGCAAATTGTAACGCTTTTGAACAAAAAAAAAAAACTATTTTTTTATTACTTTGTGAAATTTTAGTTTAATTAGGGCTCGTTTGGGGCAATTTATTTAGTGAGATGACATTTTGAAAACACACCTAATCTGTTTGAGTAAACTGCGTTTTGACAGTTTATGCGTTTTGAAAACACTGAAAATAGTATTTTCACACCGCACCTATCTTAGTGCAGTGACAACTTTCTGGTAGCGGTCTGACTTTTTAAAAAAAATAAAAAATTTATAATAGCTACCACACCTAGCTTATAAACATATTATTTTTAATCAGCATATCAACAAATCATTCAATAAACTGTAACTGCCCAAACATACCCTAAATCTCATGCGTCATAGTATATTTATCATAGAAATTATCATATATATATA
>NW_018164858.1:392459-398707 GCF_001263595.1 Phalaenopsis equestris
ACATATCATATATATATATTATAGTTAACAATCATCATCTGGCTAAAATTTTATTTATTATAGATTAGATTCTTAATGATCTGACAAAAACCGAGTTTTTGAAAAAGATAGCCTTGCTGTTGTGTCAAATGATTGGAGCTGTCACAATAAGATCGTTTCTAATGTCTCTCTCTCTCTCTCTTATTTAATAAAACTTGTCATGTAATGTTATTTATTGTTGAGCATATTATGCTGAGAGATTCTTCTTTGTGCTTCTATGACAAGTCCTTGTCAACTCTATAGATGAAGAATTGCATAGTTTAGTGATAGCCATGCACATGAAGAATTTCATGAACCAAATATTTTTTTCTTCCCCTACAATATGTTATTATTGTCAACTATTTTGATCTCTAATGTTATGTATTAATTTTTTTGCCTAAACATTTATTTTTCTATGCTTTTTAAATCACACATTATTCATTCGGTGTCAGAATAGATGGTTTACATGATAGACAACAATTGTATTCTTTACGAAAGATTAAATGACATTAAATAGATGTATTATTCTTCTTATGTTAATATAGAGTTTTAGGCTATCATGAGATTACGTAGATCTATTTGACAGAGATGATATTATGTCTGGTAGATGTATATGCGGACAAGACGTAATATTTCATCCTTTCGAGATGATATTATCCCCAATGAATGTAAATTTTTTTTAGGCTCATCTGAACCCTTGTCTGCATATACATTCACATTATTTCTTTATGAGAAACTTTTTTAAAAAATATTAGTCAAGAACTACGATTCAATTTTTTTTTGAAAGAGACTACACTCAAGTATTTCCAAAGAGTTGAGAGTTTTTATAGAACTTCTTTAACCATTAGTGATAAGTATGACAACTAATATATTTCAAGTTTTGGCCATTGTTTGCCTATATATCTTTGCTTCTAAGGATATGCTTTTCTCACTTTTCAATTATAATTATAAAAATTTCAAAATTACAAGAAATATTAAAAAAGAGCTATATATATATGTGTGTGTGTGTGTGTGTGTGTGTGTGTGTGTGTGTGTGTGTGTGTGTGTGTGTGTGTGTGTGTGTGTGTGTCGAGTGTAAGGTGTGGTACGGTAATTATAGGAGCATGAGCGATGGTCTGGACTAGTATCATATCCTCCGGTCATTTCTTTATTATATATATATATATATATATATTCATATTCTATAAATTCACAAATAATAATTGTAAAATAGAGCATTTATTCATTGTTGGAGTATTAGTTCTTCGGACAATTGTTCCTGCGCGCGTCGTGCAATTCAAATTCAGAGAGAAAGTTAGAAAATTGGTGTGTATAATAGAAAAGGAGTAGTTGTATCATTATCACCTTTACATGTTTATGAAAATATTTTCTTAATCCTATCATAGATTCCAGAAAAAAATTTAAGTTTAAAGGTGTAGCATTTAAAATATAATAAAATAAATCAAAATTGTATATTAAAAAATGTTAGAAAATATTTATCTAGCTAAAACTTTTCTCATTTAATAACTAAAAATATTTATCTAGCTATTTCCAAGTTGCATGAGTCATATGCATAACTATTATTTGTTAGATTAAATTCTTAACAGTATTTTTTGCTTCAATTATGGTAAAAATAAGTAGAATATGTTTTGCTGAAAACTTAAAATTATATAAATTTTAATTTTGAAAATAAAATTAATGGATTTTTTAATATGGTCAATACATGTAGAGTACCTGGTGCAATTTTTTACAAATGCCATGATAGAATATATATGCAAGGAAATATATATATATATATATGAATCCAAATATGTTATGTCGATCATACCTAAGGAATAGAGAGTTGGTCGAATGAGAGGAACAAAGAAAGAGAAATTGAGAGAAGAAACAGAGTGCACAACAACAATTTGACAAAAGTTTTGAGAGAGTAAAATTAAGTAGTCTTTTATTAAAGAAATGACCCCCTATTTATATGTTTCAAGGATATTTAGTAAAATTACATGTTTATCCTTCTTTTAATAGGGAGTTTAAAAGCCCTTATTTCACATTTTCATAATTGTAATTGACTCTGAGACCGTTTCATATTCATAACTTACATTGACACTATTTCGTATTCATAACTGTTTAAAGAGGGGCTTTTAATGACTCGTGAATCTTATCATTCGGTCAGCCGAAAACTTTTGATTGTTCAGCATACCTTTGGTTAGTTGAGAGGTCATCGGTCGGCCCTCTTAATGGAATCATGAGTAGAGGCCCTCTTATGTTAGAGCGAACGTGGTCCGTCAGGTATAGAGTGTATTACCGTAATTTGATGGGCGGCTCTCTTTAGACAAGGGGTTTTCTGAGAGGATCTGAAAGGTGTTCTGCAGGGTGCCTTTTGACTATCTCTATAAAGAGTTCCATACTCAATGAAGGAGCAGGTTATGAACGATTGTCCCTCGAATTATGTGCCTTTTATGCTTTGCTTTGATATGCATCTGTTCGGTCAGCTTGAATTCCAATCAAATGGAACGACGCTTGGTATTTCCGTCTTTTGATTGTCCCAATGCATTGTCCTTTGGTGTTCATAAGCGAAACCTGCTAATTTTTTCTCGAAATTCATGCGAGCATAATTTTGATTTACATATTTAGTTCATCGATTCTATTTCTTCTTGAAAGTGATAACTCTGATAAAAATAAGAGAAATAAATGCAAGAATTATGAATGCAGAAGATATCATGTATGTAGCTTACTTTGAATTATATCTTGACTTATCACTACAGGATTATGCCAAAACAACTTCAGACAATTTTTTTTTGCTAAATTGTAAAAGATCCAACACAAAATAATATTACTCGCGGATTTGTGTCATACATATGGTCAATGCCAAAACAGGTATCACAAATGCAATTAGTCTGGACCATGGCTCACGCAAAAAATAAAAATAAAAATGTCAAATTTTGCATCCAACATTATCAACTTTAGCTAGTTTTGATGTGATTCGTGCGAACATAAACATTACCCAAGGACTTTGCGTCCACTGCTTACGAACACAAATTTGCGTCAAATGTTGCTTCCATTTTTTCTATGGAATATGTGGATTAGTGTAGGGCTTTTTAAAGGTATTTACATCAAAAATTTCGAGCACAAGTTGAAAATAATTGTAAACGCAAGTCTCCAACTTGGTAAAGCATGGAAAATGTACATAAAGTGCATAACAGCCAGCATAAGCCAATGGATAATGGATATGTACAAAAAAACCTAATACATCCTAGCCCTAATTCTAAAAAGAAACTACAAGGTTATTGTCTATGTATACATCTAAATGTAAGACGTTTAAATGCAATGTATAAGGGTCTTCAAACTGGTCTCGTCTTGAGCATCTAAATCGGCTAACCCCCATCATGATGAATGATGATTGTTAACTCAAGCTTATGCTTGGAATGATCTTATGAGATCTGATAATAACATGATAACTTGAATTATTGGTCCAAACAAACTAAATAATAATGTTTTTTTCCTTATTATCATCATAGGTCCAACTAAGGGTCATCCGGGTACCACCACTAGCATGCAAACTCATTAGACCTAGATCTATATGGTGCATTAGAAAATAGGGTCATACTAAAAAAAAAGTATGAGCCCTGATGCATCAGCACACATAAGCAATGTATAAAACAACATTTTAAGCATATGCATTGTAGCTAAGCCCTAATAGCAGTGATACTAAGTCAAGTATCCTCTAAAGAAGATAAAATCAAGAAAGATGCATACCAATGGCGAATCAAGAGCTTTTAAGGAATGTAAAAATCTTGAAGCTCAAACTCAAAAGTTCAAATGTCATAAAAAATGATAGAAAAGAAAGGTACGCAAATGCAAATCAACATGCAAAACATGCATGTACTACGAACCACATGTTAAAAAATGCAAAGAATGCCAGAATCCCCTCTCTTGTCAAAAAGAGGGTGTTGTGATGCCGTGAAAATGAATTTATTAAATGATATCTAAGATCAAAAGATAAAAAGGGTGTGTCGAAAAATAATGTAGCCTAAACCAATTCATTGCAAAACTCGAATATTATCTATGTGCTCTTCACATAGGTGGTATGAAAAGGGATACAAAAGAAAATGAGCTCATGTTAGGTCGTGTCAACAATCGATAGGAATGACATAAGCCCGATTGATCGATCGGGCAAGGCAGAACTACCACCCATGCGAAAGGGTGCGCCAATGGTTTAGAGGAGAAAGTGTTAGAGTCAATGATCTATAAACATGGAAGTACCCACTTGTTCGAAATAATCAAAATCAGTCCAATGACATGATTAAAAAGCCAAATGAGATCACCACCGATATGGAAGGGCATACCAAAAACCGAGAGAAACGTTATTGTATTTCTCGGCTTACAAAGCCAATAGAAGATAATCTCAAACTAGTAAAATTGGTCCTGACTAAATGATGTGTGTCTCATATCCACTACACCGTCCCAAGGCAATGCATTAACTATGTGAATCATAAAAGAAGAAGAAAGGTAAAAGTTCAGTTAACTCTTGACGCCATAGTGCCAAAGGTTGACACTACAACTACAAAAGAGGAACACGATGTTGTATTCTATCCAACAAGAAATATGACATTGCACCTCAAAGTAGAGTCCAAGCACATACTTGGTTTTATTCATTCTCATGAGGGATTATTCATACCTTTGATGAGCTTGTTAAATTATTTGTGGAGTAATTCATTATAAATGAGAAGATTATCAAAGACCCCTCTCACCTTTTCAAGATTCACCAAAGTGAGGGAGAGCCGGTAAAAAGATTGTTTCTATAAATTCTCAATTAAAGTTTGTCAAATCTCAGGAGTACATCTACAATTACTAAAAGGCGACTTCTTGGGAGGATTACATCATGGTCCTTTCTACTCAACTTTAATATTAGAAATAGTTCATTCACATGATGACTTCATCCATCGCGTTGAAGCCCAAAATGCAACTGATGAAGTCATTAATACACATAAAAAGCATTTTGAATCATTCATAGAAAAGCACAAGAACAATCCTAGAGATGCAACTCAATCAACTTGGTGAAATAAGTACGAGGTTCAAGGAAACCAAAATCTACCCCCTCAACCTCAAAAGCATGAATCCTGACTAGACCAAGAACTCACACTGCTTAAAACATCATGTGATAATATTCTGATGGAAATTCAAGATAAGAAGAAAACTCTTAAATGACCACCTCTATTAAAGTTAAATTTGGGGAATTGGGAACAATATTATCACATTCTTTGAAGTTATTGTCATAACACTGAAGCATGTTATCAACTTAAAGAAGAAATCAAAAGGTAATTCAGTAATGGTATTTAGGCCAATTCATACAAAGTAAGATTCCCCACATGAACAACACTTCTATTAGGGGCGAGAAAACTCAAAGGCAACAATGAGAAAATCATCAGACTATGGAAAAAATAGAACGATCATGGGAGTATCTTTAATGTTCAAGCAAGTTCTTATCATTGCATATGAAGAAACTTTGCCAAAGAAATCTCGTGTTAGACACTCCATCACCTTTGATGAATTTAATCTTAGAAGGGTACATATCCCTCACCAAGATCTTCTAGTTATAAGCATTAGAATTAATGAGCTTATTATAATGTAAAAAGAATCATGATTGAGGGGGGAAGTTTAGATGTTGTTTTATTTTATTCAACATTCCTTGGTTTAGGATTGACGAAGGAGAAACTGTAACCTGCTTATAGACCTTTTTACTGCTTTGATAACTAGGTTGTGGGTGTCAAGAAAATAATCACTCTACCTGTCACTTTGGGTGTGTTCCCCTGGCTTATGAATCACCTGAATCAATTTATAGTTATCAAAGTAAAATCAACATATATTGTTATATTTGGAAGACCTCTTTAGTCAATTTTGGTGTTGTGATTTCTATACCACATATTCAAATAAATTTACCAACACCATAAAGAGTGGCAGTGTACTTGAGGATCATAATATAACACAACTGTGCCATCTCATTAAAGTTGAACTTTGCCCATCAGTGACTCAATATTGAAAGTTTTGACCTCCAAAATGAACATATATCACAGGGGGCATGATTAGTATAGTAGAATACTTGATATGCATTTTTGTTATCAAATGAACATTCTTCATAAATAATGATGCTTGGACCCTTACTTTGTGATGAGCAGAAGATGGAATGTTTGCCTGAATTCCTATTGATATGCCCAGAGTTGTCCTTGAAGTAATTATGCACTCATTAAAAATAG
>NW_018164858.1:399134-432168 GCF_001263595.1 Phalaenopsis equestris
ATATATTTATTAAAATAGAAAAAATAGCCACGTATCGTGGCTATTTCAGCCACGCAAGGAAATCACCATGTGGCACGACGATTTCCTTACGTGGCAAAAATCGCCATGACATGCATCGTTTTCCTTGTGATTTTTTTTTTTAATTACATGTGTAACATTCAATTCCTATGCATTCAACATGTCTAGCACCTAAAGTTCCACTCTTCAACTCATTGTTCAAAATCAGAATCTGTCATCAAGAATTGATTCATGCAAAACAAAAAAAAAAACAAATTTTGACAGGCACAAAAAACTTAAAAAATAAAAAATAATAAAGCTTAAAAGTCACTAATGTAGAGATTCAATTAAGCAAAGAAACAAATGTAGATTAGAAATGGAGGCAACCCAAGTATATGGAGGGAAGCTAAACTAAACAAAGAGCATTTGATGGAGCAAACATACTTTATTATATCAAACATTAAGCTATCCAACAACAGCAACAATAGAACATCCTCTATTTTTATGTTCATAGATTTACTGCTCCCCCAAAAGGTAAATCAGTAAATCAAGGGCCCGAGTCCACAAAAATTTACAGCAAAGATGAATATAAATTAGTTAGCTACATTGCAGACAAAAGTATAACAAGGTTTAAGAGAGAATAAAAAAACAGATGATAATGTTTTCAATATCTAACACCTGCACAAAATGTAAATTCTTGAGCTTCGTGTCTTATTCTCATCCATAGTGTTAGTATAACGCTTGGTCCGTGGTCGTCCGGATCTCCGTTTGAATGTAGGTGGAAGCAATTCGATAATACCTTGTTCAATGTTGAAATCCATCCATTTAGACTTAACTTAGAATTACATGGAACTGCAAGCGTATGTTTCTTTGTATTTACGGAGTTGAGAATATTGAGAAATATATGGATTGTGGTCTAATCAATGATTTTCTGAGGCTGCAATCATGCAAGAACATGGAATATGAAGTATCTGATGCCTAAAACATGAACATGTTGCACCTTGAATGCTATTTATCTGAACTATATAATAATGACATCAGATTTCATATACTTCGTACACGTGCAAGTTTACACGAGTGGGTGTTGGCATCCTTCTAGCTTCATTCTCGTATATTCGAAGACTTCTGGTGATTTTTGGTGCGAGGAAGAAAGGAGAATATGGCACAAATTCCATCACACAATTTCAAAGTAATTATTTCTATCAATGGTTTTCTTTTTACTCTCGAAGTATACATCCATAAACATAACTCTATATTGTTTGGCTAGACTCTCCAACAATCACCCTAAAACAATAAATTGGTATCCACATGTAGATTCTTATGTTGAAGCAAGATTCATCCTCACATATTTAGGTTGTCCTAATAACTCTTGCATTTTAGCCAGATTAGTTTTTAGTACCACAACTATTATTGCTATATTAATATGAGATTCTCAACAATGACATATTTTCCAAAGCTGACAATTCAAGAGATGCTAATGAACTAATTCCACCACAGCCTCCTCATTGGATACTTTAATAAAAGAGTTTTATCAATACTGAGAGAGTTTGCATAATACAAGACATGCAATTTTTGGTAAAATGGAAACCATTGCTTTGTTCCACCACACAAATGCTATATACATCAAGGGTGGAAATGCAATTTTTGGTAAAATGTATCATTACAAACAAAATCTATCAAAAAACTTTAAACAAACTAGAAAAGTAATTTTTAGCTTAGGGAACAGTGGTTGGACAGAGATTTGGAGATTCCGTGGTGGGGAATAGAGAGGTTAGAGAGTCTTTGGGAGACGCCGCAGTTGGGCGGTTCTCGCCGGTGAAAAGAAATCATAAGTAGAAGATTGGTGAAGATGAGCTTTGAGGATTTGCAGGATTTGCAGGATTTACAGGGAGGGAGAAAGGAAATTATAGCATGATGTTGTGGTATGTCGTCGTCAGTCGTGGTGTATGTCCCGATTGTATTTTACTTTTTTTATTTAGAATGAAATCACTACGTAGGACGACCATTCCACTTACAGGGAGCCACATGGATAATAAATAGCCGCGGCATGACTATTTAGCCTAATACACTAATTTTATCTTAAACTAAATTTAAAAAAATCCTATTTTTAAAATTGTAAAAATGTTGCCTTTTCTAAATAAGAATACTTCGTATGCTGCCTATGAAGACATTATATGTATTTTTTTCCTTAATTATTATCTAACGTCCATAACTATTACTATTTTAGCAGGGCGACTGGGAGAGAGACAGCGCATCCACAGCATTTATCTGATGAAGCCATTATATGTATTTTTTTCCTTAATTATTATCGAACATCTAGGGGTGTAAACGAACCGAACACGAACGAACCTAACATCCATAACTATTAGTATTTTAGCAGGGAGACTGGGAGAGAGACAGCGCATCCACAGCATTTATCGACACGTCCTTTCGACACGTTCTTTACTCTACTGTCAGCTTCTCGAGCTCGGAACACAAATTCCAGACTTTCTTCTTGATTTGAGTTTTTATTTTTATTTTTAATTTGGATAAAATTCATCGCTTTTTTCCCCATAATCTCAAGATCTCTAGCTATTCAGATTATCTTAAGAAAATTCGTCGACTTTGCTAGGAGAAGATAGAGCTCATCAGGAACCGACTTCGAGGTGAAAGAATGACTTCTCTTTAAGTTTTGTGCTGCGGATTATGTTTTTTTCTTTTCTCCTCCTGTGCTTTTTTGTTCGTCTGTGGTGGGGTGCTGGAAATTACAGAATAGGGTTCTTATTCTGTGAAAATTAGGTTCCTAATGGAAATTTTTGGTTTTCATTTTTCTTTTGATGAATTAATGGAAAAATCCTGGTTGAATTGCTTTTCTGAGTTCTTGATATGCTTAGTATGAGCATTTTCTCTCTGATTTTTCGGTTGGAAGTATATTGATTTCATCACAGTAAACACATGCATGGTGCTAATGTTCTTGAAATTAGTTATTTGTTAATTCATATTTTTTTAAATAGTGATATCGGATCTGACAGTTGTCATAGGTCACTGTTTCTGACAAATATGCCTTTGTGGATTCTATCTAGTAAAGCACTTGTTGCATATCAATTTGGGCAAGACTTTTGCATTATAATTTTAAACTTTTTTCGCCATTTTTGGACTTTGATCTCATGATTTGGGATCCGCTTCCTTCTAATATATTCTATATTTGATGCTATTTGTTTGTTATACAACATAGAGACTTTTAATACGGTTCAACGTTTGAATTTTATGTTGGTAGAATCTTATGTGGTTAGGTGTATGTTGATGCAATCTCATGTTATTAGGTGTATTAAAAATGAGAATGCTAACTTTTTTGTTTTGCTAATTATTATCTACACTTGATCAACTGGATTAGGTTAATCAAGTTAGAATGCAACTTCGAACTTGTCTCAAATTTAAAGTTGCTGGAGATTTTGAACTCATGTCAGATTTAATGTTTTCAAAGATCATGAACTTGTTTCAAACTTGAAGCTGCTAAACATCTTGAACTCAGCTTAGACTTGAAGTCTCCAAAGATCTTGAACTCATTTGAAGCTGAAATCAATAGAGGCCTTATAGTTATCAGAGATCGTAAAATCATTTTAATCTTGAAGATACCATAGACCTTAAATTCATCTCAGAGTTGAAGCTTCCGAAGATGCTGAACTCATCCACTGAACTCAACCAATGAAATTGGCACCCCTTTCTAGGGAACTTGGCACCTCATTTTATGAACTTTAACAGATCATCAAGAGAATTTAATCAAGGAATTCAACTTTTACTTAGTATATCATCAGGTCTTTGAATTGCAGCTATTCAAATAATAGAACTTGGAATTTGCCAACTAGTTTGTCAGTTCAATTAAACAATTTAGCTACATAACTAATTTTGTTCAATTGCTTTTTGTACAATTTTTACTTTTCTAAGTATTATAACTTTTATTGTATTGAACTTTGACTTAAACCTATAAAGAGGGTCAAAAGATGAACTCATACATTTAGACATTTTGATTGGCTTGGGTTACTTTAATATGTATTTTTTTTATAGAAATTTAGTAAAATTTTAAAACATTTCTTTCTAATTCCTTGCTTTCTCTCTTTCCTTCTCTCCCCCCTTTGTGAGGTTTGTTCAATACTTTTTATAAAGTTCTGGTTTTACGAACGTGATGATTCTAGATCTAGAACTCAATGTATGAAGCAACTTGAGAAAAATGAGAGCTCTCCCTTGGTATATCATTAGAATTTTATTTCCCACTGGAAAATGATATTGGGAATTTTTGAGCAAAGTCTAAGAGCAACTACTGAAGTTGATATTTCTTTTGATGATGGGTTTGATTCTTCTTTTCATAGAACACAATATGTAGCATTTTTTCTCTATATGGTTGAAGCTATCTTCATTCTTATGATTTCCTTCTTTCATGCTAAACTACATCTTTCAGACTCCTCCTATCAAAAGCAGAAGGACATATCCATAGAGCTAAGTAGACAATCTCATGTTTTGGGGTTTAGTTGTTTTAGATGGTAATTAAATTTTCTTTTACCACTACTCATGTCAAAGTTTTTCTCACAAGTATTTGTTCTATTTTTGGTGAATCCTTCCTTTCCTTGCATTTTTAATTTTTTGAAGAAAGTAGTTGTTTGATAGTTTTCTATGTTTTTGCGATCAAAGTAATCATCAGTTTTTTTGATCTAGTTTAAAAATTTATCAATATTATGCATGCTATGAAATGTAGAATATTCAAATTTGTGCATTGCCCAAGGCTTTTTTTCAAGATTGATGAGGATCATGCCTCTTTGATTTAGGTGTGTTTGTTGGCTTGATTTTTATTCAAATTCCTCTTTCGTGGTGGTTGTCAACTAGGGATATTAAGTTCTTCTTAAGCCTATGCCTAGATCCCAAGAAGATTTGGAATTCCACAAAAATAACTTTCGCCTATCTTTATGGCATCCCCAATAGATTTAGATCCTCTTTTATTGGTTGCAAGATCTAGAATAAAATATTCCTATTTGATTCAGATCTTGTGGTTAACCCAATCATTCTACTACACTTCTGCCAAAGTTGTATATCACGATGAATTTTAACGTTCTAATTGGCCCGGTTAGAAGTAAGCGAAGTTCAGAAAGTTATCCAACAATTTTATCGAATTCAATCGCATAAATCAATATGAGAAATCAGGAATAAAATTCAAGCCAAGAAATCCATCCCAAAAATCACAAAGGCACGACAATAATGCTTAGCTACTTATGGATTGAGAGAAAAACAAAGGCAATTTCATTCAAACAAAACCCGTGAGAAATATTTTTATTGCAATAAAAAACACTTACAACCCTTTGATCTCCTCTCTTACAGGAACTGCCTCCAAATTCTCTCACAAACTCTCAGAAAAATCAGACAAAAGTAATTAGAGAGAAGAGAAAAAGTCTCCCTCTAAACCCTAGCCTCCTTCTTAATTCTCCCCACCAAAAGCTTCCTAAATCTTCTCATTGCAATGATTTTATAGAATGAATTCAAAAACTTTCCCAAAATTGTCAAAATCCCGCATTAAAATTTTTCCAAAACTGAAAAGATATGTGGCATGACAGCGCTCGACCTGCTGTGTAATTACTTCGTGGGCTCGGGTTGGTCGGCGTGGTCACTCCGCGGTTCAGTGTGGCTACTCCAGAAGGATCCTTCGCACGATCTTTTTTTGGCAAATTGGGTGTTACCATGCCCGATTTCTGCATGACCACGTTGCTCAGGAGGCATGGTCACACCAATTTTTCTAAACTTCCTCTTTTTATTTTGATTTTTGTGTTAGTACTTCGGTAACCTGTAAAATTAATTCCAACCTTTCAAAAGTAAAAAAGGTAAATAGCTGGAATTAAAGCATGAAAAATATGAAAATTTGACGCATATCAGGTAGATATTCTTATTGTCTGCGTTGATGATATTATTCTTACAAGTAACGATCTCTCAGCATTGGAGTCCTTGAAAAACATTCTTGCGAAGTCCTTTGAAATGAAAGACTTGGGATCTCTCTGATACTTCTTTGGCATTGAAGTAGTTCGATCATCTTGAGGTCTTTGCCTATCTCAGTGTAAATATGTAGTTCATCTCTTGATAAAGACTAATTTTCTTCTATAGAAACCCGTGGTTGTCCCTATGGATCCCAATGAAAAATTATCTGACATTCTCAATGCTATGTCTATCAATAAGACTCACTACCAGCGTCTTGTGTAGAAATTCATCTACCTCGCCCATACTCGCCTCGATATATACCACACTATTGGTATAGTGAGTCAATTCATGCATGACCCCTATGAGCATCATCATCCAGCTGTTCATTGGTTCTCCACCATTTAAAAGGTATACCTGACTTAGGTTTATTTTTCTTTTGTCACATCTCTCGATTTGTTGTTGTTTATACAGATGCTAATTGAGCCGGGTCAGTTCGGTTCATGATCGACATTCTATGTCGGGGTATTGCTCATTTGTACGAGGAAATCTTATCACGTGGAAAAACAAAAAACAGTCTGTGGTTGCCCGGAGCAGTGTTGAAGCTGAATTTCGGTCTATGTCCCCGGGGATCTATAAAGCCCTATGATTACGCATCATGCTCCGTGAAATTTGTATTCCAACCTCTATTCCATTGCAGCTATTATGTGATAATAAGACCGTCATCTGCATTGCTCGCAATCTAGTTCAGTATGAGCATACCAAAACTATTGAGATTGACATACACTTTATTAAGGAAAAAATTGAGTCCGAGAAAATTTTTGTTCCGTTTGTGTCCTCTAATGGTTAGCTAGCAGATATTCTCACCAAGAATCTTTCTGGTCTTTTGTTTTTGTTCATTCAATGACTTCAAATCCAAGTTGAATATGATCAACATCTATGCTTCAACTTGAGGAGGAGTATTAGATTTATAACGATAATTCGTAGCCATTATTACCTATTATTAGCTTTTATCCCCTCATTATATATTTCCTATTTGTTTTATTATATTTTATTTCATTCCTATTTATTTATTCTGTTTTATTTCTTTTATGTTTGTTTATTTTGTTTTATTTCTTTACTTTGCTGTGTCTATTATTATTGGGTTTAAATATCCCTTTTCTATCAATAAAACGAGCCACTCTATTCCAAATCTCAACATTTCTCTATATTAAATAATAGTAAAATGGAATCTATTGACATTGGAATCTTGGATTCAGTTTATTTATTGATTTGATTAAGCTCAAATGATTTTAAATTTCTTGAATTCTTTTAAGCCTATCCATGCATTTCATCTGCTATTTTAGCATGCTGCTGATTTTTTCTTCTTTAGCTTCATGGGCGAACTTTTTTTAAAGTTCACAACAACTAAATGAGATGTTTATTTCTGATTTAAAATTACAACAACAACATTAAACTTATTTTCATAGTAGGTGCTTGTTGACCTCATTTTTAGTGAGGTCTTAGTCTCCTACTCTTAGAACCTAAGATCTAGCTTTAGGAGTTCTTATTGACCTTCCTAGCGGACTAGCAATGGAGTCCCCTGCCGTAGAACTTCAAGCCACTTATTGACTCATTTTTGTGAAGAACTCGCATGAGTGATTCCAAACACTCAACTTCTAGTTGCAAGGGCTAAGGACCAACATGTAGAGGGCATGAAAATGAGTTCCTATAGGATCAAACAGCCTTAGGTGAATCATTTGTGACTCGATTACTCGTGAACGCCGCAATTCACGCACTCACTGCACCACACACGACTTTGACTTGAATCGACTCGCCCGTCGGCGAACTTGTCCGGACAACCCCGGATGACGAAATGGACCGCGCCGACGCATCCTGAACGTCAACTTTAGCTTGGAAGGACACCCGTATTGCTAGGGTTACGCGCACAAACAAATGACACGTAAATCGATGCATTTTTTAGCGGGCCCAGGCTCAACCCAGGTTCAACTCGGGTTCGATTCGGGCTTGACTCGGGCTGAACAAGGGTTAGACGATTTTGAATTTTAAATTTTTGAATTTCAAATTCGTCATTTAATTTTATCTAATTGAGAGTTAAAATTTTTCATTTGAACCCAGCTACCTGAATGGAAGTCTTTTAATTCGCCGCCCAACGCAAACTTAACGGTTATTTTGGAATTCGAGGGATAGAAATCCCGCTCGGGCTCCTCCCTGGAGATTCGGCTCTCTCGCTCGCCTTCTCCCCCTCTCTGCCTCACGCACCGAAGACACTCGCCTCCCCGTCTTCTCGAGCTCGCTCGCCTCCTCCACCTATCGAAGTTCCAGAAACCCTCGCTCGAACTCCTGCTCGCACCGCATTCGGCCTCACCTTTTCTCTCGATCCCCAGCCGCTCGGCTCATCTACACTTCCGCGACCGAGACACGCTCGTCCCGCCTCCAGATTTCCTGCTCGCGTGCGGTCGACCCCCTCTTCCCCTGCACTGAAAATCTCGCTTCCCCTCTTCCTCCTCACGCTCGATCTCGCACGCTACTTTCTCTACGCGATGAAACCGCTCCACACTTCCTCTCGCTCGACTTCTCTCCTCGGCACCGAAATAGTCGCTTGCTTCAATTCTCCCGCTCGACGCCATCTCTCTCGCCTCCTCTCTTCCTCTCGACAGACCCTCGCGTCTACCTTCCAGTCTTGCCTTTCCTCTCTGCCTCGAGCCCGCTGCACCGAATCCCCACTCGAGCCCATCTCGCTTGCCTACTCCTCTCTCAACCGAAACCCCCACTTGCTTTGCCTCCTCGCTCGCCTCCCCTCTGCACCGAAGCCTTTCTCTCGCCCGGCTTCACTTTTCCTGCTCGGCTTCGCTTCTCTCGTCGGCTCTCCTACCCGCGCCCGAAATTCTCGTCGCCTTTCCTGTTCGACTTCACCTCTCGATGGAAACCCAACGGCACACTTGCTATTAGAATTAGCTGGCCACAGGATCACTGCGTGCAAGACCTTCGAAAGTCCCATATTTCACCTGTTTAGTGCTCGCTGACTCTACAACGCTCGGTTGTCCCTCTTCATCACATGAGATTGGTATCTCTTCTAATTCTTCTCGGTTGCAGGTATATTCTTCCAGCTATTGCATTTTATGACTATCAAATTATTTACATAAATTTGAAATGGAACCCTCTCTACATGAATACATTCTTACTGATTTTGGAGAAATATAAACAATATTTCGATTATATGTTATTGCTGATTTTAAACGCTCATTTGCTGGTTTTATGTTTCAAGCACCTAAATGCAAATATTTTGATGTTCCAATGACCATTTACTTGCTGATTTTAAATGCCCATTTGCTGGTTTTATGTTTCAAGCACTTGAATGCAAACATTGTGAGGTCCCAATGACCATTTATTTATTGATCTTAAATACTTATTTGTTGATTTTGTGCTTCGAGCACTCGAAATGGAATACTGCGAGGCTCGAGATGACCGTTATTCCAGGGCTTGAATACTTCTTTGCGGGACTATGTTCTTTTATTTCCGAATGCCTTCCTTGTGGGTTGTTTTACCCGTTGTTTGGTGGGTTTAAACATTGTGATTTTTAGGGCTTTGCCTACTGATTCACGTACTATTTTAGAGCCAATCTGTTACCTGATTTAGGAGAGTTTACACACTATCTTGGACTGGATTTCCTAGCTGATTTTGGGACATTTGAAATTGATGCTTTGAGCTTACATAAGAGCTGTTTCGGAATTTTAAAATTACTGTTTTAAGGCTGATTTTGAGAGCCTTGTCTACTATTTTGGAGGCATTAAACCCAACATTTACGGGGTTGTTTTAATCAATGTTTTAAGGCATTTTGGTGGGCTAATTTGGAGGCAATCTATACACTATTTTGGCGAGATTTATGTAGCCTTTAAGTGTTGATTTACATGCGGTTTAGAATTGGTTTTACGGACCCTTTTTTTTTTGCCCACTGTTTTGGGTTTCAATCGATTGTTGTTTAAACGCTTTTAGGTCGATTTACTCATCGTTTTCCCTCTTGACTTTACTAGTTTTGGAAGTGGGACTTGTCTTATCCTTCTTTTTTTTTATTCGTTTTTAAATGGTTAAGTCATAAAGATGGGGATTGATGATTTAATTAATTGGAAGATATAGAAAGCCTTAAATCACTTTAAGCAAAAGTTAAAGTGTAGGTTTCCTAGAACTTTAGAAGCACAGCCTAGGTGAGAGCCTATCCACCTAGTCCTCGGTTTAGGCTTCCTAAACTTTAGAAGAGGCTTCCTACACTTTAGAAGCACACCCTAGGTGAGAGCCTATTAAACTTCCTAGTTTTTAGGAACACAACCTAGGTGAGAGTCCATCCACCTGATCCTCAGCATAGACTTCCTAGATTTTAGGAGCACACCCTAGGTGAGAGTCCATCCACCTAATTCTCAGCATAGATTTCCTAGTCTTTAGGAGCACACCTTAGGTGAGAGCCCATCTACCTAATCTCTGCAGTGTAACCTCCCAAGGTTTCAGGAACATACCTTAGGTAAGAGTCTATTCACCCAATCCTCGAATGCACAATGAAACTTGACACTTGACCCTGATTCACAAATTGATCAAGACACTAGACACCAGGATGCACCGAGATGTAGTTCATGCTTCCTTAATTAAATCAACAGTGAAATTCCCGCAATAACTTAACCAACAATGAAACCCAGTACATCGGGATTTGAGTTTGAATATTACACTCAAATCTTTCTGGCAATTGGGGAAATTTGTTAACGCCACATATGGATCATCGGACTAGGATGAGTCTACGGTCTAGGTGGCGAGGGCGATGACGACATTGCTTATGTGTGCTTAAACGAGGGATACGAAGTAAGATTATTAGAATAATATCTCCTACCTCAAGGATCTTTAATAAGAAAGAGAGAAATGACCTATGATACTATTCGTCGACTCTTGGTAGGATTGTTGCCTCCGACTCTCTTAGGTTGTCAGTAGTTCTTGCACGATTAGAGTGACTAACCTGTGGACTACACGGCTTTACAAAAATATTTACGAAAATAAAACAAAATTTCTTTTGCATGTTAAAAAAAACTCTGCATAAAAAAGACTCAAACAACAGCTTTTGCATGAAAAATCAAATAATTTTTCTATGAAAATTTATAAAAGTTCATGGTTAGTCATTTGGATTGAGGTTAAGAACTGCCTCCTGTAGATTGTCGAGTTGACAACTCTTACTCAAGGTCGGGAAGCACACAGCCCAGCTCTGAGCCTCCACTTTTACCAATGTTTTATACTCAGTCTTGATCTTTCATATGTGGCTAAGAGTTTCTTTTGCCGTGATTTTTTTTACAACTCATTTTTCTGACTTAGGTGCTGAGTTTTCTCGCCTTGTTTAATTTTCTTGCAAGTTTATTTAAATTTTCTGCAAATCATACTATGCTCGCAACATTAATAATGCAACAGTAGCAGATACCCAGGTACACTTTTACAGTTTATCTACAACATTTTCATTTACTGCATTTTACGTTTTAAGTACATTTTATTTACCTGTGATTTGCTTACTCTGCATGCAAAACTAGAACTGAAATCAAAACTGAAACAAAACAAAACGAAAACATTGACACCAAAACTGTGAAGCACAAATCATCAATCTCAAACACTTAAACCTGAAGCCGTCGTGAGGATAGGAGCTTGGAGCCAACTTTGTGGGAAGCACGACGAGGGATTCAGACCGAGCAGCAAGAAGATCTTCTTCGACATTATCTCTTCCTAGTATAATAAAGCCCATAGGATTTCGAGGTAGCTCGCCTAGCGCAACGCAAATCCTCACACTCCCCTTTTTAGGCTCCTGTATAACCATGTTGTGCGGCGTAAGTCCTAACCCGCCTTAGGTTCCAAGGTTGTCGTATGACACGCGTAAACCCTCTTATCTCTGTGGCAGATGTTATGCATATGTAAGTCTCAAATAATAAAATTGGCAGGATTGAACAATCGAATAACACCATCTCTAAAAATGCAGTACACAGTAGGATAGTTTGGGAAGTCACTGAGAGTTCTCCTCAGGATCTGTGACTTTTCTTTTCTTTGGACTTCTGATATAACTGTTTCTATTTGAGCCATTCCCACTTGATTTTCCTCGTTCTACCGTGAAAACCTAAACTTTGGAATCTTGAAGACTAATACCTCTGATCACTAGCGAGAGTTTTCTCAATTGACCCCAGTCATTTGAGATGTAATTAACTATAGGGGCTTGCTTCTATAGGGAACTTGGAACCCAGGTAAAATAAACTCTATTTAATCTTTGTATTAGATAGGGGAACTTGTCGGTCATATATAAAAGGTTCGCAGACTAAACGGATGTCACAAATCTCTTAGTTTGCAGGATTGGGTCTATTGCCGAGGTCTACACTTATCTTTCGGGAAGATGTAGTGTTCGCGGTATCAGACACGATTATGCAAACTATTGGACGAATGAGATCCATTTGGTCTCATTTTTCAAAAATTAAAACATATTACTTTTAAAACTCAAACTAAATATCTCTTATATTTAAATTAAATCTCAAAAATTATTTTCATATTCATATTTTCAAATAATCAATCAATCGAAAAGTTGACCGACAGTGCTCTTTCTCCCTTAGTCAGTAATATTGGAGTGATATTTCTATTCTTACTTCCAATTTTATATGCATTTTAATTTATCCTTCCACTTTGGATTATTTGATCCCTTGGTTGTGTGTGTCAGTTTGTGTCTCTGTTTTTATTATTAGGGTTATTTCACATTTTCATGGCTTCTGCTCACTACTACTCCTGCTTTTCTGACTATGAATTGTTGCCTGATTGCTGTCTAACATTGCTTATTCACCAAGTAGGACAATGTCTGGACAAGTTCCTATATCTGAATCATCCGACTCATTCGAGTACATGTTATTTGAGGGTGATCCAGATCATCTAAAGCCTGTTATTTTAAAGCCGAATAAGATTAGTGCTTGGATTAATCCAGATATGCTAAAGCTTGGGCACAGGATAGGACGGGGTCCTTTTGGTGATGTTTGGCTTGCAACCCATCATCACTCCTTTGAAGATTATGATCGATGCCATGAAGTTGCTGTGAAAATGTTGTATCCTGTTAAAGATGATTATATTCAAGTATTGATAAGCAAGTTTGAGAATATATTCTCCAAATGTCAAGGACTAAAAAATGTTTGCCTTCTCCATGGTATTTCAATTCTGAATGGAAGGGTAAACTGGTTTATTTATTGGTGGATTTTTGTTATGATTTTTATCTGCACAGCATATTCTTTTGATAAGGGAACTTGATAAAGAGCAAAGAAAACTCTTGAATGTGGCTTGCCTTTTATTTTTAATCAGGTTTGCATTGTTATGAAGTTCTGTGAAGGATCTATTGGTGATAAGATAGCTCTTGCTAAAGATGGAAAGCTTTCACTTCCTGATGTTCTGAGGTGTTTATTCTAACAATTTCTTCATCAATAATTTCCATTGTCATTTTATGCAGTCTCCCCATCCTATATCTGTTAAGGGTGGATTTCAAACAATGGTTATGTAATTTATTCTGAATCTTCATGCTTTTAGTTTTACTCATCCTATTTCTATGACAGGTATGGCATTGAGCTTGCTGAGGGCATATCTCAGCTCCACTCTAAAGAAATATTGGTGCTTAATCTTAAACCTTGTAACTTTCTTCTTGATGGAGATGACCATGCAGTCCTAGGGGAATTTGGAATTCCATTCTTACTTATTGGATTCTCGTTATCAAGTTCAGATCTTGTACAGAGGCCCGGAATGTCACACTACATGGCTCCTGAACAATGGCAACCAAGCATCAGGGGTCCAATTTCCTTTGAGACAGATTCATGGGGTTTTGGGTGTAGCATTGTGGAAATGTTGACCGGTTATCAGCCTTGGCACGGCAAGTCTGCTGATGAAATATATAACTTGGCTGTTAAAAAGCAGGTGAAGCCAAATATTCCAACCGGATTGCCTCCTGAGATGGAAAATGTTCTTCATGGATGCTTTGAGTATGACTTTCGAAATCGTCCTCTAATGACTGATGTACTGGATGTCTTTAAAAGGTAACTGTTACAGTATTTTTTTTCCCCCCAAAAAGTAGAGCATTTTTATGAAGCCATTGATGTAAAAGTTTTATTCCCTGCTTTTAGTTCTATGATTATATATTTATTATGTTTGATTTGCTGTTTATCAAAGGCTGAGCTTGTAAAGCGAAAGTGTTGCTAATAAATGAAATAGATTTCTAATTTATGCCTGTGTCATTATCTTTACCATCATTAACCTTATCCCATTGAATGTTGCTTGTTAAACTGTATATTCACGTGTTTTTTATCTTTTTTTTTGCGTGAATTCTAGTTAATATACTATTAGTTTACTCTTATTTCTTAATTCCTTTTATGTAAATTATGCTTTATCTTTTTATCAGTTCATCTTTCACTGTTCATCGTATGCACCTAAACAACCCAGTTTGCAATTGCTGCTACTCCTTTGGCAATTTCTATTTTTGATATTTAGTACTTTATCTGTCTAATATTAATCATACAATCTTTTTGACTTAATTCATTTCATTTGATCGTCGCCCAACTCGTTGGCTATACGACTGCTGATAAATGTTTGTCACTTCTAACATATCGATCATCATTGAATAGTTGTATATGTTATAGAAAATTAAACTTGAGTAAACACTACTGATTTTACTATTTTTATTGAATTTATATATATATTCATTAAATCAATTGTTTTCAGGTATATTTACAATTATATATGCATATGAAAAATGATCTTTAACAAATAAAATGATTAAGAGAATGTTACAAGTGTTGTGATAGGTAGACTATTGTTTAGATGATTTGCATAGAGGTAAAGATTACAAAAAATGATAAAATTTTTTACTCTTGATATTGATACTCGAACGAACTTTTTGATATTAGGGGGTGTTTACCAATATTTATCAACAGTTGTATAACCGATGGGTTGGGTGATGACCCAATAAAATGAATTAAATCAAAGACTATGCAAGTATAAATGATATTTCTAAAACAACAACTAATGAGTATAAATCAATTCCAAAAATTTATATGATTGTGCAAATGATTAAATGAAATGTGTCTGTTATACTTTGTTATTGTTTACTAATTTTATTACTTGTTTTACATATTTCAAACATTTTAAGCATGATTATTTTGTATTGCTGTCCCTCATACTATTCATGATTGAGCATTTACATTTTCTTTTCATCTATAAAATTTAATTTTAGCACTGATTATTTCACTAAGCTTGTAGCTTATTACAGTTTGTTGTTGTCTTTCAGGGAGGGGTAAGAAGCATCTAGGCGATTAGTCAGATGTGACTTTGTATAGCATTTGGGTTGTAAATTTTTTTGGTTTTTGAGTATGTCATGAAGAATTTTGGAGTATGTTCTTTTATATGTTTAATGTTTGCAGTTCTATATGTGATTTGCGAAAATTTTATGCGTACTTTCCTGTGTTAGAATGTGAATAAATATTGAATGGAATTGAATTGTTAATATTTGTGAGGATTGAGTGGGACCAATTCGTTACCCTCTAAATTTGATTTGTGCAAGTTAGGATGAATGTTGATGGATAATTGTGTCTGACTAATTCGTCTAACTTTGTTGCACCACTTGTTGATCATGAGGGGTAAGCTGGGGTGTGACAGAAAGTGATAGTACAATAAAGGTTGGATGATAATAATAATGTAAGCATGTTTGGATTTAGATGTCATAGGAATGTGATTAAAATATGAATTGATCCATGCAGAACTATAGGCTGATTGGATTTAGGGTGGGTAACACCTGACTTGAGGAATAATTCAGGTATTGAGATAATTATTATATAATAAATTGCATTAGCTGCAAAATTGTGCAATTATAGGTAAATATGCCTGAAGAAATATAAAAAAGAATTGAGTGCTGGCCTTCTAAGCTAATTGCCGAACACAAAATGCAAGCTAAAAATAATTCTAACATAAGTGATATTCAGAACAGGGTAAATGAGACAACTAAAACTATTGAGTTATAGGGTATTGTTAAGCTGATTTCTCAAGTAGTTGATAAAATGACTGCTATTGAAGGATCTACTTTCATTGTGTCCAGATCTGAATATGGTACAAAAATTGATCAGCATTTGAGGATCTTTCTGAAATTCAAGCCACCTACATTTAAGGGTGCTAGTGACCCTACAACTGCTAAAGATTAGTTATTAAAGATTGGGAAAATTCTTGATAACATGATATATTATAGAAAATAGGAGTGGTTCTAGTCACATTCATGTTACAATGTGAGGCAGAGAAGTGGTGGTAGGTGCAACACAGGGAAATTTGGATTGACACCCCTCACACAGATTCAGTGTGATGATTTTATAAAAGTTTTCAATGATTGGTTTATTCCATCTTGAGCTAGATTAACACTACAGGATAATTCCTTCAATTTGACTGGGGGTCCAAGATAGTATAAAACAAAATTTACTTCTCTCTATAGATATGCCCCTTATTATGTCAGCATTTATGCGGCCTCTGAGATTAGTTGAGATTAGCAATGGTTCTTTTTGAAATAAAAAATTTCTGTGTTAGTTGAAAGAGCTATAAGGATTGAAAATGAGTTGAACCTTCTCAGTCAAAAGTGGTAATCACAAGCATGCAAACGAAAAGATTTTGGGAAGGCAGAGGACTTCCAAAGCAAGTAATTTAAGTTGGAAGGTAAGTAGAAGCAAATCCAGTTAGAAAAGCCAATTTGTGAGAAATGTGATGCATCAGTTACAACAATTCCACGAGTATGGGAATAGCGAAAAAAAATGTCTTTTTTTATTTTATTTATGTTATTTTCAGTGATTTCCCTTTTTTGATTCTTTCCTTTATAGTTATTTCCTATTTTCTTAGTTTCTAATTAGATATTTTCTATGAGGGGATTTTTATATATATTGTATTAGGGTTTTGGATTTGTAGTTTTTTTATTTGATGAATTGAGAAGTGTTTTCTCTGAATTTTGCTCTCCGGGGTGATATATCATTTTCTTTTGCATGTGGTGTATTTGTATCTTGCTTAGGAACAGGCGGTAGAACCCCCTTGCCGCCCGTACATAACAGTATCACTGTCCGGTCTGCTGTTTTCAGCTGGGCAGCCATCCAACTGGTTGTTACCTGTTATTTCCTAGAGGAAATCAGTCTTCCTGCCTCCGGCTCGTGGGACAGCCGCTGATCGACGCCAAACTGCTGTCTAACAGCCACCTTATCCCAGTAATCCACTCCAAATGACGTCAAACTCACATATTACCTTTTCCTTACCATTCCACAGTCACCTCCTCTATGAACCTGCTTCCCGAACACTGTTTAGGAGCCATAAAATGGTATCAGCTATATTCCTTATATTAATTCAATGGAAGAAACTAATTGAAGTTGTATAAAGTTGTGAAATTTTTCGGAAGGAAACAATAAATTCACCATCTTATAGATTTTCATCCATAGCCATAAGATCTAAATTTTGCATTTTGGGATGAAACAAATCCTATTTTCATGACATGGTTATAGAACACCATGATACTTAAAATTAGTGGACCATAAACATTCTTAACAATCCAAAAAACCCTTTCTTTTTTCACAAATTATTTGAGAATAGATGCATCTTTGCTACTTTAAATCATAAAATCTTGATAATAATCTAATTCAAGCTAATAATCATGCATTATATTAAGATATCAAAGTATAGAAAATTTACTTTGATTGCTTGTTGAGATCTTGATTTTGATTTTATAGATGAAAACAACATCACTCACTGTTGAGTATAATTGTTTGACAACATTCCGACTAAGTTCGTATTCAAATTATATGCATAGAAAATTTAACACCTCTCAAAAACTTTTCTTGCTGATACGAGCTAAAGAAGGAAGAAGGATGGTGATGCTAGATTATATTATATCTAAATTATCGGCTATGATATCTGCTTATGCTAAAAAAAAAAAAACTATACTATCACTAATTCTTCCACAATAGAACGACAAAAAAGAATAAAAAATTTTTCTTAAAGGCAATCTATGATTCAATTAATACAACAACAACAATAAAGTCTTAATCTCACTACGTGGGGTCGGCTACATGAATCCTTTTTCACCATTGTGTTCTATTTAGTGTCAATTAATGTAAGAAAAAATGATGCATAAAAAAAATAAGAAACTCTATGAGAAGCCCCAAAATTATGATGAAAATAAAGGACAAACTTGCCTTGTGGAATTTGAAGGACTTGATTCAGAAGAAATTAACACAATAAAAAATTTCAACTTCCTAAGAAAACTCTTGTGTCATGCTTTCTTACTTAAAATGCTATGAATTGTATTTCTTGTGTTTTTAGTGCCTCAAATAACTCTTCACAAATTTGAATTCTAGATGCATGAGCCACAAACTACATGATAAATTTTACCAATATTTTTCAAATCTACAAACTCTATCCCAGTAATAGAAAAGTTAACATAGTCGATGGTTCCCTAACGACGTTACAGATTAAATGATTTTTTTTTTTTGCATTTATCCTCAATAATGTTATATTTATCCCTCATCTTATCGTAAGACTTGTATAAAAATGTAAAAGTGCTAAACAACATAACTGCAAGGTTGTTTCAATTCCTCACTGTGGGGGAATGTGATTGTGAAAATTAGAGAAAAAGATGGGTATACTTTCTCGAAGGCAATTTTGTTTTCATATTTCTTCATTTCCACTCAATGCATAAACCATTTGGAATACCATTGTAGGCATAGGTATCCCTCTTTCAAAATCTTGTGATATAAATTTCCTTCTTATTTTATAAATGTTAACATTGAATAATTTTATTGTGAGGCTTGAAAAAATTACAAAACATCGTCATGTTTTTTCCTGAATGATTTTAGATCCTTAACTCTTTTCATGTTAATTCACTATGATATTTGAGAACCTTAAAAAATCTCTAGCACATATGGAGCTATAGGATTTTTCACATTTATTAATGATTATACTTGAATGACATGGTTATACCTTATCAAATAAAAATTTGATATCATTCCTGTTCTCCTTTAATTACTAAGTAAAAGAATTAATTTAATGTCAACATCAAGTTGTTTCACATAAATAATATTCGCGATTATTTTTATCATATTTCAATTCCCTTTTTCAATAAAAAATTATCATTCTTCAATTTTCTTCTTGACGTCCCATAACAAAATTGTGGCAAAAAAGATTAATTGACATTATTTGAAACTCACTCTTTTTGAGAATTAAACTCCAAAAAGATATTCGGGAGAAGCTGCTCTGATTGCACATAATCAATGGACTAACTTCAAGAGTAATGGATTTTAGAGATCTCCTGAATTACTCGTGGAATTATTTTTTGCGAACAACTTCTCAAAAATCCTCTCTAAAATGAAAATGACTTCAAAAATATTTGGTTGCATTGTTTATGTCCACATCTCTAAATAATATTAGGATAAACTTAATCCTAGAGCACTCAAATGTGTATTTGTAGGATTTTTCTACACAAAAAGGGTCTTAGCGTTTTTATCTAACCATCAAAAGATTTTTTAACTTTAAAAGTTGGCAAACCTTTGATGAAAAGCAATATTTTTTCGATCAAGCTCATTTTCAGGAGAACAACCAAAAGTTTGATGAAATCACTCTTCTAACTTGACATTCAAATCACACTAACTCCAATAATTGTACCCTTTTCGGTCAAATAAGCTCAGTGGAAATCTTCAGTAATCTCAAGGCTCAAAATTGTCACAGATAATAATGATCAACCTTTTACACACATTCACCAATATATCCCATTTCTTAATGCACAGCTCATCCTTTCTTCTTTTTTTTTTGTCTACACATAAAATCATCTTTGCAAATATCAGCTTCAACTCCATTAAAATATCTCAAATCCTAGTTGATATATTAGAAAGTAAGAATTATAAGGATGTCATTAAAGAAGAGATGAATGTCTTGAAAAAAAAAAAAAAACTTATACTTGGGATATCATTGAGCTGCCAAATGGACAAAATTGTGTGATGAAAATAAATCTTTTTTTTTAATATAGAGCAGATGAAAGCTTGAGGAGTGCAAAGCGAGATTACTTTGTTGAATGTTTTTCTCAATCCTATAAAAGCAGTTATCAGTAAACATGTACTTCTATTGTAAAAATGTATGTAATTCTTTTTTTTACTTAAATTGTTACTAACCTTGGATGATTCATACAACATTATGATGTGAAGACTTTTTTCTTATGTTGGGCCGTTGAAAAAAAAGTATATATGGATCTTCCACTAGAATTCAATGGCTTTCTTAAAAATAAGATGTGCAAATTCAGAAAGACATTTCATTATTTTAAACAATCTCTGAGTTTGACAGATTTATAGTGGCTATATATGGACTGGGTACAAGTAAAGTTAAGGAGATCATATCCTTTTCAGAGAATATTTCATTCATGAAAAAATTATAATTCTCATTTTTTATGTTGATGATATAATTGTTATAAGAAATGATAATGAAAGAATGAATCAGTCAAAAAGAAATTTACTTAAGAATTTGAAATGATGGAATTGGGCAAATTTAAATACTTCCAGAGTATTGAAGTTGCTTGATTAGAGCAAGATATTTTATCTCTCAACGCAAATATATCATAAACATGTTAAGAGAAACAAAGAGACTTGATTGTAACTTATTTGAAACACTAACTACTTGGGTTAAAAAGAGCACAAAGGATGAAGGAACATAAGCGGACATAGGTCAATATGAAAGATTAGTTGGAAAAAAACTTTATTATATACAAGCCCTGACTGTTTTTTTAGTAAGCCTTATAAGTTAGTTTATGCACAAATCATAAGAATTTTACATTCAAGCTGCTTATAGAATCCTTAGGCACCTTAAATTAGGCTCAAGAAAAAAAAATTTCTACAAAAAAACATGATGCTCTACAACTTAAAGGCATCCCAACATTGTCAGGCTGCATGACATTTCGGCCTTTACATAGGAACACCAACTGGAATTCCAGAAATTTCAGGAGGGATTGACGACAAGGTAGCGAACAGAAAGAACCACAAACGAATGCTGGGATGAATCTGTTCTCAAATTTTGGGCAAGAAATGGGGAAAATCTTTGCTGGAATTCTCTATTTTCTATGGCATCAGCAAACAAAAACAGAAAACTCCTGGATAGAATTTCTTCAATAACAGTAGCAAGAACAGATAATTCCAACGACAGCAAACAAAAAATATAAAAGAAGAACAGATAGCAAGAAGGTTGTTTTTGTGGAAATAAAGCACGAATTTGAATCATGAACCTTAATCTTTGATACCAAATGATACCGGTTAGAGCATGGGGACAGAAATCAGCAAGAAAATAGAGAGAAAACGTACAAAATATAAATAAAAAACAAGAAACTAAAAATCAAGGGAAGTAGGAAAGAAAATACAAAGGAGATGCACTAATCAAATAAAAGATGCAAGAGACCTCAGATATCATCATTAATAACAAAGGGATACAGACACCACCCGGTGTCATAGATACAAACACATTCCCATCAAGAAACCTACTAAGCTAAAGCTCTCACATCTTTCTACATCATACCATATAATCTCATAATACAACACCAAACCTATTTATAATCAATAAAAGAACCTAAACCCAAATAAAAGCAAACAAACGAAAATGGCTTTTCTAATATATTGATCCACAACTTGGCTCAAAATGACTCGACCATATTTATTCCGGATCAAGATTATGACAGTCCATGTCAGTTAGATATGGAAAATAAGGGGCCCACAAATTTATTAGTTACAGGGAAATACCTCTCCCACGAATTCATATATTTTAAGGAAAAATTGCCCATTGATTGCTCTCTTGGCATCAAATGGCAACCCCAACTCGAACAATTGATAAGGTAACTATGACTGATTTTTTCTGTTTGTTATTTAATTATTTATTTACTTTTTATTTCAAGTATTTGTGTATAAATAGCCATTGAAAAGATTAAAAATTCAAGCTTTTCTAGCCTTTTTTTAATGAGTAAACTAAATCCCACATCAAAAGGTGAGGGAAGGATATTAGAAGAGTAAGCCATAACACACAGGCCATCTTTTATTGTAATGGATAAATTTACTTTAGGAATTCAACAACTAAGTATATTTATTATGGAGCACTTGTGATAGGTGACATTCATATGAGCTGACTAAGCTGACAAATCAATGAGGCCAATAGACAAAATGGGCAATTTTTCAATGGTGGTTGGTGCAATTAGCATCAGAGGAATACAATAACTAAAAAATCAGAATTAAAGCAATACATGATAAGATGCCACGTCATAAGTTTCATCTATTAGAGCTATACTGAGATAATGTGCTACATGTTAGGAGTTACTTTTTGAACTTGTCGGAGTCACTCGCTGGAATCTTCTTTGCTTGGGGAATGATTTAGACATGTAAAATTCATGAAGGTATTTGAGTGAGAGAGACTATGTAACCCTGTGACTAGAATAAGCTAAACTCTTTAAAATCAAGTCATTTTTGTATGTAACGGTTGGAATTTCATCAGGAATTACAAAGCTAAATGTGCTCTTGAGCAATGTTTAGATTGGTAAGCTTTTAAAATGTTACACCACAGGGAAAAGAATTAAAACGGACAATATCTCGATGGCTAATAGTTTGGACTATTGTATGTGAGAAGCTTGAAGCCCATCAACATGAAATTTTAATATTTTTCTCCCTTTAGGCTTCAAATGATTAATTTTAGGTGGGTATTGTAGAAGCATTCCATATGGGTGGCATCGAGTGGCTACTTGTTCTGACAGTAATGGTTGTGATGATGATGATGATTATTATTATTATTATTATTATTATGATGGTTGAAATTCCTCATGCAATTTCTACATATTTTTCTTAGTTGCATGATTTTTATCTCTTGCAGCTAGAAAATTGGTTTGCCCATGTCCTTCCGTGTAATCTTTGCATATAATTTTTACTAGTAAATACCAAGAATTTTTTTCATCATATAATCCTTGAATATGTACTAGCAAACGTAGCTTCTTTTCTAGTATTTTTCCTTTCTCCCGGTTATTTCCTACGAGCTCGCTCCTTGTAGTTCAAGTTTATTTGCTAGATTTTCATCTACCTCAAATTCTCTTACGCTCCAACAGGGAAACTCTGAATATTTCTTAGGATTATCCATTTTACTGACTTTTTTTCCAGCAACCGTACCTGTAAATCTGAAAATGAAAGTTTGGGTGGTGTAATATTTTGCGGGGCACTGATAAGTTCTTCATTTTTGTTAAAGAAAATTCTCAATTTAGATTTCCAGAGCATTAAACTGATTGCTTAATTCTCTAGAATCCCCAAGCTAATTAAATTTGAATACCTGTTTTGTACCATTTTATGATAGTTTCTCACTTCTATCTGCAGCATCAGGGACGGATATAAAGATGTAGTCTGGAGTGATTCCGCAAAGATTCTGTCAAACAAATCATACCATTCAAGCTACACTGATTGGTCTCTCTTAAAAGACATTCTCCAAGTCGGTGATACTGTTCGCTCAAGGAAGCCAAAAGATTCTTGTCAACAAACAAACATGGCCATATCTGAAGGAACTGTAGTGGGATTGGAAACCAAAGATGATACTAATGGTTTTATTCTTGTCAGAGTCCATAGGTTCCATAATCCTCTTAGGGTTCATTCTTCCATGGTAGAGAGAGTGAGCCACGGATTTGCTGCCGGCGACTGGGTACGAATAAGCAACGAAGAAGACATGAAGCATTCTCCTATTGGTATACTGCATAAGATTGATCACAATGGGAGGGTAACTGTGGCTTTCGCTGGATTAGAAACACTTTGGGAAGGTAATCACACTGAGCTTCAAATGGCAGCATCCTACTGCATTGGTCAATTCATTAGAATAAAATCAAATGTATCAAATCCAATGTTTGATTGGCCTAAGAATAAAGGAGGCATATGGGCAACTGGAAGAATCATGCAAATTCTTCCAAATGGGTGCTTGGTGGTGAGATTTCCAGGCAGATTAAGCTTTGGAGATGCTCCCAACTACCTCGCAGATCCTTCGGAGGTTGAAGCGGTCTCGTTCACCAGCTGCTATGGTGTGGTGAAGAAGTACCAACACCTTGAGGATTATCATTGGTCTGTTAGGCCTTTAGTTGTTGCTTTGGGTTTGTTCGCTGCACTAAAGCTTGGAGTAATTGTCAGGAATGGAATGGTGAAGAAAGAAGTGAAAGCTTTGCATGGTGAATCACCAAAGAGGCAGCAAGAGAAGAAAGTTCAGCATGTTCAGAATGGAAGCAGTTCAGCTTGGTTTCCTTCTTCAGTTGCTAATGTGCTTTTTGGAGAGCCGGTTGCTCCTTCCAGGTAGTTTTTGATAATGTGGTGTGGATTCAGACTTAATATACATGTAAATAGGCCTGACTGGGTGTATATATGGATCAAAACATGAATCCGGAAACATTTTTTGTTGTTTTTTGTTGAAATATGTTTGGGGGGAAGTGAACTTATTTTGGTTATGATTATGGCTTCGTTTGAAGTAATGTAATTGTTCAGCAAATTTCTTTTAGAAGCCGCATTCTTCGAATCGTTGAATGCCAGTTACGATTTGAAACCGTGAAAATTTATCTTTCTTGCGAAAGAACTTTGGGAGATATTTATTCCTCGCTGCTTCACCAAACTAAAATTTTTTCAGGCGTCGGCATTCTCACCAATCAAATCGAGTTTCAACGCCTTCTCAAACGAAGCCTATATACTTGATGTGCTCTTTAAATCTTGAATCGCATCATATGCTTTCACTTATTTCTTTTTTGGCTAAGTAGATTCTCACAATTCTTCAGCACTCCATGATGTAATACATTTTACTCAATTCATTCGCTGAGCCATATTTTAATCAGGGCTTAATTAGGTTGAGACAGCTTATGATTTGTGTGAAATGTAAATCATTCCTGCAATATTAAAAATTGCATTGCCAATGTATTTGTAAAAATGTAAACAATGTGTTTCAAATGTTGCTGCAGTTTAATCTTTATTGCTTCCACTGCGTCAAGGTGTTGTATCATATTTCATTAAAAAAAACGATCCTATTTGGGATCATTTTCTGTTTTCTATTTTTATTTTTAATTTTTTTTTTCAATTTTTAGAAAATAATGATTATAGAGGTTCAAGAAAAAATAAAAAAATATTATGAATTAAAAGGTATGTTGTATTTGAATTGTAAAATAATGCTAAGGATGGATGATGGTGTTTTCTTTTGAATTTGTGATTCATCATTCAATTTCTATGGATGAGATTTCATTGCACATTAAAATCCAATGTTATTTCAACTTCTTCTAACTTTATTTAGTGTGAATTAATGATATTGATGGAGTCTTAATCTACATAAGAATGATTCACAACTAAGGTTTAAGAGAATATGTATTATGCTTATGAACCATAGTAATCACTTATGGAAAAGAAAAAAAAAGATAATTTTGAGATCTAATAATTGCATAAACATATAACATTAGATATTTTTTAAATTAGGATTTCTAACTATTGGCTAAAGATTATGTATACTTCTAATTGACAATGATTTTTAAATGAAATTCATCACATTAAATTTTAATTTTATAAATTGCATATTGAAAGAATTTTTTTGTTTTATTATTTAAAAAAAAATCTATAATTCATCTTTTTGATAAATTCTAATTTTGGATAAAAATTAGGGATATGAGTTAGTGTTTAAGCTTAATTTTGAAAAGTCATCATTTTTCTTTTAGACTTAATTGTATTATATTACTTGGTCGTCATGCACTTGTGTTTGTTCATGCAAAATCAAAATCTTAACCAAACCACCTTATTGATTTAAAATAATCTCTAATTAGGCTCTAGCTTACCCAATGTAGTCTTAATCCAATAACAAGTTCATGTTAGAACCAAAAGAACCCCACATCTATCTAAACACGATTAGGCTTCAGATTAACCCAAAATGAGCCTTAATGATACATACTCTTCATAACATCTTTCTTGACTTTTTTAAACCTATGGAGGTTTAATTAACTCTATTTGATCAAGTCAACTTCAACTGGCTTGTGGGGACCACCAATGTAACTTTCCCAACTTCCAAATTTTGACTCGTATTGTTTCCAACTTATTTTGAGACCATTAGGGCTCATTTCTAACCCAAATTTAGGCATTTAAGCCTTTGATCAACCTAAGTGGACTAAACGACACCCACTAAGGGCCCACTTGATCAAAATTAATCAAACTTCAATCTTGTTTGTCTCTAAATAAAATTAATGACCTTAAGATGAAGTTTGAACCCATTCACTGATCTAAAAGCTTGGTCAATCACATTAACCGAATGCACCTTAAAGGCTTAATAAGGGCATTTGGGTTAAATTCATAATTTTTTTAGGTGTAAGTTCTAATTGGTTTTATGTTTTCTTAGGAATATGTTAAACTCTCATTGATACCCTCAACTCAAATTCAAACCACATTCTACCCATTTGGGACCTTGGCTCATTTTGACTTATTTGGGCTAGATGGGGTCAAATCACCCAAAATATAATCTAAGTTCAAGTAAGATAGGGTAAAATTTATCCTGGTAACTCCTCATTAAATTCACTCTCAATTGCATCAAAATTTCTTTAATAGACTCATTTGGGCCAATTGAGGCAAATTGAACCAAATCCAACTCAAATTCAAATTAATTTAACTAAACAAATTTTAAGGTCTAATTGTATATGGTTAATACTAATTTACCACCATTAGACCCTCAATTGAGCCAACTTGGGTATGTTGAGGTTGATGCATCCTCCTTTCTAAAATATTCCTAGACTTTAAAATTTAGTCTTAAGAATTTCTTTAGTGGATTTTTCTGAAGACTAATTTATGGCTATAGCCTAGCCAAATCAAGAATTAAACCAATCAACCCCCATGGTTTATGATGAACTCAAGATAGTTCTTAAATTTTATAATTGAAGTTAAGTTGACTATAATTAGGCCATCAAAGATCAAGAAGCAAGCACCCTTATAGGATTCAATGTACATATAGTCCAAATTTAGGACCCTTGGACCCTATGAAGTTCTAGGAATAGCATTCCTCTTAGAAGCCTTTGAATCTCTCCTTGGCTCACCATTGAGCCAACTCTTTGGATTGACCTAGTTTGATTAAGTCAACTCATATTGAACTTATGAGACCCACTCACTTTAGGCCGCTTAATTTCAATTCAAGTAAAAGCCAATGAAATTTAACTCAACTTTGAATTCAATTTTATCAGTTTGAGCTTAGATTAAAAAAAATATTTCATCATCAATTTGACTAAGAAAAGAGAAAAGGAGAGATGTTAACTTTGCCCAACATGTCCTATTAAGGTATTTTTTTAGTCAGATTTCACCCATTTCAAAATTAACTCAAATTAAATTCTACTGAACTTAAACAAATGATATTTTAAACTAATAATTATTAAATTAACTCAAAATTGAAACCATTGGCACCTTAACTGACTAAGTGGTTTTCTAACTCAAAATGTGACCTATTGGTTTGTAATAGACAAATCCACTTATAACTAGAAAAAAAGGAAATTGAATCCAATTAAATTACTAATTGAATTAAATAAAGCCTTGAAATTTATTTCATTACCATCCTGAATCATAAGCTCGGTTTGGCCCAAACGCACCAAAACTTATAATTAACTTACACAAAGTTCAAACTAATGTCTTAAAATTATATTTAAACATCCCTTGAATTTAACCAACCCTTTCATGAGCTTTGTTGAATGGTTAGGTGCATTTCAAAAAGCATAGTTAAAAACTTCAAAGGGGAGACTTCACATGGGTTCAAGAAAAACTAAGAAAAAAAAAACCTCATTTAACTTAAATTTCTTGAATTACTTAAGGATCATCAAGTACATTGGTTTTATCTCATCAGTGTGATTGAACACCCTTCTTGAGGAAGTTAACCTAAAATTCTAATTGGCTTTCAAACTTTAAAATTAAATTCATTCATACACGCACTAGTTGCGTGCTTTTGAAATTTTTAAAACAAATTAGATAAAAAAAATATTAAATTATAATTTGGCGTTACATAACAGTCTTCAAAACAATCATTAATGTCTCCAAATTAGTTGGTATATGAAAAATTTATCACAATTTAGCAGAAATAGAATATAAGCATAATGGACTCTCGAGAAATTAAATTTTGACTTGCAAGCAATATGGAAAAAAAACTAGAGAAATGAGCGAAAAAGACTCTTTCAACTAAATAAAATGGATAAATTCAGGACAAGCTCCTACAAGAATGTCAAAATCAACAAAGAAAGAACCAAGTTTTGACATAATAGGAACCTTACAAAAAAGGATTTGTCACCCCGAAAAAAAAGTGTTTCTCTATAACTCAACAATGAATTTTTTCTATAGAAAAATAATGATCAAGATGGCAAGGACCTTTCATAGTCAAATGATTATACCCCTATAGTATAATCGAGATCTATAATGAAAACAGGGGATAGTTCAAAGTCAACGACCAGAGGCCTAAACTTTACTTCATAAAGGATATCAAGGACAATGTCACATAATTGCTACAACAATAGTCAAATGAAATAGTTGCATGAAAAAACTATGCCAAGCTGGGATATTAAACCAAGTTTTAGTTGATAAGCAAACCTAAAAATCCGCCCCTTTGTTAAATTCTTATAATTTTTTTAATAATAACCTACATAGTAGAACTAATTTCTTTATGCAAATAACACTACACAAGCCACAATAATAAGAAATAGACAGAAGAGGAGCTAACGAAAGAAATAAAAGGAAAAGTAGCTCGATAACTAGCTAAGAAGTTCCCTTCTATCTTCTTCCTCCCTTCTTTCTGAAATTGTGTTCTTCTTAGGATTAAAGATAATGCCTTATTCTAGTTAATATGTTGTTGAAGTGGTGGGGGGAATATTTGTACATTTTGTATTATTAGCTACATATTTGAGTTTGCTCGTGTCGTGTGATTTATTTTTTGTTATATCCTAGCACTTGCGTTTTATTTTTTATTTTTGTTATTATATTTATTTATGATTTATTTCTATTGAGTTATATCAAATGTATATGAACAAATTTTTAGAAGGAATTGATTGAATGTTTGCCACCGTACTAAGGTGAATACAATTGATAAATATTAAACTTTTGGTTAGGCATTATGTTAAAACATATGAATGATAGCTAATACAATAATCAATTAGGTAGTAGGGTAATCCTATGTACTTCGTATTATCCTTGAAATACTTGTTAAAAGAGCATGATAGTGGTACATTCCCTTTTTTATTTTATTGTGACTATTGTGAATGTAGTTATTAAAAATATGTTTTACTTTGGAAGAATACTTAAACAATTATGTTATACTAAAATAATCAATCCAATTCCAATAGTCGCATTGAAAATTTATTCTACGAGTCACATAAATGATTGGTAAAAAATAAAATGCACTTGAATAATGAATGAAACTATGAGTTGAGAACTTCGTGGATTAAAATGATTAAGAGAATCAAAGAGTTCTCTAAACAAAAAGTGAAAAGTTCACCCATCACATAAGCAAAGATAAGAGCTTGATCTTGGGAATAGAAAAAACTCAAAGCACTAAAAAAAAAAAAAAAAAAAAAAAAAAAAAAATAATGATGCCTGTAATAATGATGCCTACTATAAAATGAGTAGCAACATTAATAAACCTTCTAAGATACAAATGGAATACTGTGTAATAATGATGCCTACTATAAAATGAGTAACAACATTAATAAACCTTCTAAGATACAAATGGAATAACTTTGGGCGCAATTGGTCTAATTTAATTTAGGATTAATATGCCTCCTTATATGCATATGATAATGTTAGGCACATTTGGTCTAGTTTACTTTATGATTAATATCCCTCCTTATATGCATTGAATTAATGTTGAGTACCCATAATGTTGTCATAAAATAAAAATAAGGTACCCCATTATAATTCAATTAACAATATTTAATCTTTAAGGATAAAAATAATGCATGTGCACATAATACATTGTGATGAAGTTGATAAAACATCTCAATAGATCTAAAACATATTGTAAATATACTTACAGAAGATTTAACAACTGCCTCACATATAGATATTTTATTTAAATTTTGAAGTAAGCCTTTGCTCAAGTGAAAGCAAAGATCTAAGTGTGAGGATGTTTGATAGTCATGAAAATTATTCATATTTTTTCAATATTATACATAATAAAATAAATATACATGCATATTAATGGACTATTATTCTTCACTAATTTTATTTTTTTATTTTTTAGGTTTGCAAAAAAAAAAAAATTACTAAAATAATAAAAAAGTGTCTAAAATACGAATATATATAGAGGAGTCAATAATTGTAAAATATATACAATGTTAAGAAGAGGAAATTGGTGAATATTATCCATTTAACACCTAAGAAATAACCCATGCGCCTATGTGCCAAAATCCGACGCCTATACGCCCAACCATATGTAGGGTTTTCAGTGCTATGAATTGGAGAGATTATTGCGCATGCATCTCTGCATGCGGTGTTCGATCCTGGCCGTAGATCACGGTGATTTACGGTCAGGATTATTTCCGTTTTTTTTTAAAAAAATAAAAAATTTTAGGTGGGGCCCACCGAAATACATCAGGACCGTAAATCATGTGATTTACGGTCCGGATCGGCGTCCGCACGCAAGCTGCGTGCGAACGCCGATCCGCATGGAATAATTTTTTGTAGCAGGGTTGGCTCTGCCTTGGGATTGTTTTGTTCTCCCAAGCTCTAACCTGCATGATTTAAAAAAACTCCACTTGTTCAAGTGCCTCGGCACCCGCTTAAACGAGCAATTAGGAATCTCAGTGCTTAAGCGTTAGGGAACCAAATTAGCTAATTGTTGTTCTATTCATTCCATTCTTTTTTTGCCACATCAGCCACTCTGTTTAAGGGGTGATTTATTTGTTAAGCAAATCCACTCAAATTCTAAAACAATTTTATTATTCTATAATGGATTTGATAACTAAAAACAAAGAATTTTATTTAGGTGATTGAATGTGGCATTAACAAATAATATAATATCTCAAAAGATAGAAATATTATTCTATAATGGATTTGATAACTAAAAACAAAATTTAATAATTAATGGGACTATGTTAACCGGACGTTTTTTTTTCCTACCAAACTAGGAGTTAGATATGATTTTTTTAAACGGAGTTACAAGTTCCCGATAAGGGGAAGCTTCAATTATTAATTACATCTTAGGAGGTGTCGTCTCTTAAGAATACTCTAGATTAAATTAGTGGCTAAGTCTCTATGAATTCTAACATTTGGGTTTCAAAGATTTCTCATTTAGAGATTTATTCTGAATAGATTGAGTTGGAACATGCCTTTTTGGATGTTAATAGAGAAAATATATGAAGTGCTCTGATATTAAGAAACTCAATAGCCATTCAACAATCTTATGGTTGATCTTCATAAATTTAAAATATTTATTATGTTTGGGTTGATCAATTTATTATAAAATTAAGACTTACATTCTAATAGCACAATTTCATGGAAAAGTGTATGAGGTGAGAACTTATGATATAATAAGATGATCAATGTTAAAGACTAAGTCTTTCACAATATAATGGACTTATAAGTTAATCATACATAGTGCTAAAATAAATCCGTCAATATTGAACTTACTATCATGTCTACAAAGTTTTGTTGGGTAAACCCACCAAAGCATCCCAAATTCATGTGGTCTAGCTTTATGTAATGCAATATAAGCTAGTTATTATTTATTATAAGAGGAAAGTATGTATTATAAAACAATTATTAAAATCAAGTTGTTCAAGCATATGTGGTGTGTGGTGCCTCTAACTAATGTATTTTTTTTTTATTTTTTATCAAAATTTTTTATTTATACTCAATTTATTTGAAGGATGATAAGTATGTGACTATGCATGTATGCATGCATTGACTTTATAGTCAAAGGCCAATCACAATTTTGGTAGACTTCCAAAAAAGGATTGGACTTTGACTATAAAATTACCCTTCTTTTGGGGAAGGTTGATAGACATTCTCACTGGTTATATGCTACTTTACATGCAATGAGAGGAGTGTCTGAAGAAACAAAAGAAACAAGATGCAAGTGAATGTGGTTCATTTATTCCTATGGGTTTCTATTTCACCTTTTTAATCATTCCTATGGCTTTAGATAATTATGTTTATTTTCAAGTTTTTTTTTTATATTTTTAAGTTGGAGTATAAAATTTATTTACTATAACCTACTAGACATACAGTCAAAACTAAGCACCAGCTGCTAACAAATCTAAGAAAATCATACAAATTAAATAGTGCAATCACAAAAAAAAATGCACTAATATAAAAGTAAAGAACTAATAAAAATAACCTAAAATTGCAAAACTATCTAAAGGTTGGTTTTGTCATAAAATGCACTAATATAAAATTAAAGAACTAATAAAAGAAACTAAAATTGCAAAACTATCTAAAGGTTGGTTTTGTCGTGTTTCCACTATCTAAAAAAGAATAAAATGAGGCAAACGAGCGTCTGCCGCTCATACATCATAGCATGGACCTAAGATACATGGACTAACTGAGGCTATGGGGGTCTTCAACTCCTCGTACATTCTTTTGACATTAAGAGGCTTCACTTGGAATAACCTAAATTTGAATGCTCATTTAAGTTAAGCCTAGCTTATCCTTGTACTTTTAGTTCTTTTTTATTCTTTGTGGTTCATCCTTGTACCAAATTTAGGTTTAATTATATGTTCAAGTATCTCTTCAGGTTAAGGTTCAACTCTGTCTTCAATTTAAGATTCAATTTGTCTTAAATTTCATGTATAAGTCCAACCTCTGACCACCCATAAGCCACAACATACTAACATACTCACATAAAATCTATTTAAAGACATGATCACAAGGAAAAAAATCAAAACTTACTGCAACACCTATAAAATAAAAGTCAGTGTAACAAACTACACAACAAGAAAGACAAGTAAAATAAACTAAATGAAATTTGCAAACACGATGCCAAGCCCCTTGTCCTAATAGGTTGTGCTTAAGAAATCATTTATCAAGCACTTATATATATATATATA
>NW_018164858.1:432304-503002 GCF_001263595.1 Phalaenopsis equestris
CATATATATATATATATATATATATATATATATATATGTATATATATATATAACAAAGCATGATCTCTTGTAAAAAAAAAAGTAAAATGGTCGTCTTAACATCAAGTTTATACACAAACATTAACTTTAACATCCAATCCAATGGTCAATAATCACAAAAAACACATAAGAAAATCATCACAGAAAATCATAATTACACAAATCTAAATTTAATGTTAGTGATCTAACAATCCATATAATGTGTGTGTAGTCTATGTTGGTTAGTCCAGACTAGGCTTTAATGTTCAATTTTTAGTTTAATTTTGTATTTAAGATTTACCAAAGACTTGGTTCAATTTAAGTATTTAATATTTTGAAGTGTTTTATTAAGTTTTAAACTTATTGTATTAAGTTTTGGTTTTATTCTTAAAATATGCATTAAGCATATATATTTACCCAAAAAGTAAATATATGAATTTAAAGACTATTAAGTCTTTTAAAAGACTCGAAATTATCTAAGAAGATGATACGAGACCTTTTAAAGCATAAAATAAATTCAAATTTATTTTTTTTTTTAAATTTTGTTAATTTTATAAATATTATTATTATCAAAAATAATTTGATCCTAAGTTTTAAATCATATTGGTTTTGAGTTTAAATGTGTTCAAAATTTTATGAAATTAAATTTTGAAGTAAAAAATAACCTCAATGTTTTACTTGAATATGGTGATTTATTAAATCTTTTTGAAATTTTAATTCTTATTTTTGTTTTTATGTAAATTTTTATATTAAAAGTTATAAAAATTCAAATGACTTCCAAATATTATGAAAATTTATAAAGATGTTTAAAATAAAATTTTGAACATACTATATGAAATTCAAGTCAATTAGAAGTCAAATTGATTTATTATGATTTATCATATTTGTTTAATTATTTAATTATTTAAAATTTATTTTGAATAAAAGATTTTTAAAATTATTTTTAATACTTTTTTTCTATTATTCTAATTATATGGTAAAATTTTAAGTATTTATTGGTTTTATTTAATTTATTTTAATTTTTTTAAGTTGATGCTATTTTCTTGTTTTGTTTATTTCGAATTATTATTATTTTTATTAAGTTTATTAAAATAATTTTAAATTAATTCAAAATTGATTGTTCACTATTATGACTGAGTTATGAACTTCATTAAGAGTGTTTTAACATGTATTAACATCATTATTATGTCAATTTTTTAAAATTTTATTTTTATTTAATGACTTTTTAAAATAAAATTTCCAATTCATTTATGCATTGCATATCATGTCTTAAGAAAACTAATACGACTAAATATCATTAAAAGATTAATTATTGAGATTTAAATTTAATTTTTAAATTAATTTTATTTTTGTTAAATTAATTAAAGTTTTTAAATTTAATTAATTAGAACTATTTTATTTAAATTCACACATTCACTTTATTTTTAAATATTTTATTATGTTTGCATAGATCTTCATAATTTTTTGATTTTCCCAGATTTGTTTATGTATTTTCAAAATTGCAAATTTTTTAAATTTGTTTAAAAGGCAATATAACATAATTGCATAGTTAACATGGTTTATTGTGTAATCCTTTACACATGGGATTCATTTATTATAACATGAAATCATTGATGGGCTTTATTGCCATGTGGCATCAACCTAGTGGATACTAAACCAAACTAGTGTGTCCACAAATATCGTGGCAAGTTGGATGGGTGATATGTCTACATCCAGGTCGCTTGGAATGGCAGAGGAATCATCTTCAACCTCTTGCCAATGACCCAAAACACTTATTCAAATATGGTTTTATCCAAACAATCAAAGCACCAATCCTTGAAATCCTTTCACTAGAAAGGATCCTTGGAATACACAAAGTTCATCCAACGGTGGGATTCATGAGATATATTGACTTTCCTTCATAAAACAGTAAAACCAAAGAATCTAGATCTATTTTTTAAGCACACCTTAATATGTAGAGGCAATCTAGACAATTATCGTGCTCCACACAATCTCTTAAGTCACATGAATAATCTTCAATCATCAATTGGATTCTTAGTTGATAGGAGGTTTGAGTTTGATTGAAGTCAAATGGAAATGAGGGTATAGTTGGCCTTAAGGTGGTATATAGAGGCAAATTGTGTGGGGAGAAGCTATGGAGAGGTTCCTTTAAGTAGGAATGGATTTATGATCAAAAGTTGTAACGAAGGCCACTAGAAGTGAGGGTATTTATAAACTTACACAACTACATTTGACAAGATTCTCCAAGGATAGCAATGTCAACTGGCTGCCACATGTGGTTATGGTGATTTGAAATAGGCTGGTGAGGAGAAACTAGTGGCTATGATTGTTCCCTAATGAGCTGATAGTCAAATATTGACATTGCTATTCTTGGATAATCTCACTAAGTTTATAAACAAGCTCAAGCTTGAACAAAACCTTGTTAAACTTGGCTTAGTTAGTTTGTTGCCCTATTTCTAGTAGAACTTAAACAACATAGACACTGCACAACACCCAAGGATTGAATTGCACAGGCTATCAACTCATTTGAGTTTAACTTTTATAAAACAACAATTCTAATAATGTTATATTATGCACCAAATGTCTCTAAGATATTTAAATTGAATTTTAATTATTAAAGTAAATTTGAATCTGTTGTGAAAAATTCTGAGGATATATTTTGTAAAGTCATATATGTTGCTAGCAAAAAAGATGTTATAAAATAGTACATAAACTTGTTTAGTATTTGGTCATTTAAGTTAAGGATAAAATTGAATCAAACTGACTCAGGCTCGACTCAACAAGTTGCTTTTGAGTTGAGCTTGATGGGCTAACAATCCAACCTCAGGCAAGCCTTGACTCGATTCCTTAGCTCATGAGTTAACTTGTTCAAAAACATAATAATATAAAACATACTAAAATTATATTAAAATTTGCGACTTTATCTTTGAGTTATTAAGAATATTTAAAAATAAAATTTTAATTTTTATGTCTAGTGATTTATTATTTTTTTGTCTTTTAATTGTTAATTATATCTGTCATTTTATTATAACACTAACTTGAATTAATATTGTTTTCCCTCTTTCATAATAAAAAACGGTCTTCTGAACCAACTCAAATTCATAGATTTAAGTTCATGCACAAGCTTAAATTCCATTAATTAATCAAGCTCAAGCTCAAGCTAAGGGTGGGTCAAGCTCCGGTTGATTCGTTTACACCTCTAATTTAAGTTGACCAATTTTTAAATATGTATGTATGTACTTATGTACGTCATGTTAAAAAATATTTAAATTTAAGATGTCATTTCGGGTAATTTGAATCTAAATTAGACAAAATACAACAGTTATGATGATTTGAAAAATTCAGCCAAGATAAGATTGATATGAACGATTACACACACACACACATACACACAAACACACGAGTTTCATTTATAATAAATGTAATGATGTTAACTGGTGTTAAAACTTGATTTAATGAATGCATAATAAGTTATCCAATCATATGAACAAAAAGATTAATCATGAAAATAAATTAATTCACGTATATATCTCTGCATGAAATATTTGTGAAATGATATAATACTTTATGAAAACAATTCAATCAATGTTTTAGATAAAAGTACTATATCAACTGAAAATATTGGGTATGTATATTTTTGAAGATATGCATCCAAAATATAAAATTTTATTTTACTAAGAATAGTTAAAAAAATAGTCAAATATATGGTTACTAAAAATATTTGTGTCAAAAATAAAATAAATTAAAAATAAAATAGGTACTAAACACCTTATTTGGGTTCTAAAATGGACCAAACTTAAATTATATTCACAAGCTTAACTTTATGATTTGTTTTAAAATAATTATATACTTGCAATATTGAAACAAAAGAATGTTCATATATTCAAATATGTGTTTGTTAACATCAAAATAAAATCATAAATCATAGGGCTCATGATAACAATCTTCACGTTGAACTTCATTGATAAATTTATCAACTATTAATTAGTGCAAAATTCAACAGTGCCATGTTTTATGTCGTTGCCTTCGAAGTTGAACACAATGAAATTAACCACTTCAAATTAATTACCACCTCATTTTTATATGTTATCCGAATAGTTTAATGACTCCATACATATATGATTAAAAACATGAATCATATCCCATATCATAACAACACAAATGAACAAACTTGAAAAAGATAGAATATTCAGACCTTTCTCATATTTTATTTAAAGTTTAAATAAGTATTAGTCAAATGTTGATCGAATGTCGCTCCAACCAAGCTCGAATCGTACTCAACATGGTTTCAACTTCATTTGGGCATGGTTTGAACATTTTTTAAACAATGTTCAACTATTGTCTAACAATATGAACAAGCTTTGAATTGGATTCAAATAAGATTTGATCAATAGTTGAACAAATTTAACAAATTTCTATCAATGTTCGAAGTGAATAATTTAATGTTAATTCATTTTAGGTTTAAGTTATGCGTATGAACAAAATTCGACAAAGGTTGGAATACGTTTCAATTAATATTTGAAGCAAGTAATGTGTTGTCTAATGTTGCCCTCGATTTAAGGTTTAGGGTTTGTGTAATGATTTCAAAACGTACTAATCAAATGTATAACATCACTAACCTCGAATAAAGTGCCCTGAGACAAAGATAAAAATTAAATAACGATCATAAATTTTCTTAATTTGTTGTATTATATGATTTATAAAGTAAAATTAACCAAACATTAATGCAATAAATTATGATTGAATGAAAGTATTTTATGTATAGATTTAAAGAGGAGTGTTATCATTGGAATAGGAAAAAAGGAAAGGAGGAAGAAGAAAAACCTAGGGCTGTTAATGATCTGATTTTGAGCTGAGGCCTAAAATTGGTCCGAAATAAAATCGATCCAAAATTTTGGCTCGTAGCTCCGCTTTATTTCGATTCAATTTAGATCTGAGCCAAAATTCACATCAATTTTTGAGCGATAAACGTTCTTCGGGCTAAATTTGCTAAATTCACTGCCCAAATATCAGTAGTATTGTTAATGATCTGATTCGAGCCGAGTTGGGTCAGCTCAAAATAGTCTTGCAAAAAAATTCAATTCATACTTTTGACTCATTGTAGAACCAAACCGAGCACAATCCAAACCAAAATTTAAGTCAATCTTTAAGAGATTAACAAATTTTGAGCTAAATTTCCTAAAATTATTACATTCAGATGACTTACATCCGAATTAAGTGTAGATAATATTATTGATAGTATTGTGGTGTTATTATATTAAAATAACATCACCACATATTTTTAGGCAAATAAAATTACCTCCGAGCCCTAGAAAATGCTAATTCATTCAGCACTATAAGAGAGAAGGCATATGGGATGAAAGTGCAACTGGCGCGATACCGTGCTTCCGGTGTAATCGCTTATAATCTCCTCCGCTATCCCCTGCAAACTCTAGAGTACGATGGAGAGGCATCGCTTCGGCGACGGCGGAAAGTACTCGAGAATGCCGTCACGGTGGCCATCAGACACCCAACCGAACCAGCACCAACGTTTCCCTAGAGGCGGTGGAATCGCCGGCGGCGGAGAAGGCTTCGGTGGCCGATACCACCCTTACCGTGGCCAGCCTGACTATTCTTCTGCCGGCGGTCAGGGTTTCCGCGATGGTCACGGGGACTTGGGTAGTCATCAGATGCCGATGGGTGGTCAGAAGCGAGGGTTTGCGGGCAGAGGAGGTTCTCCAGGTAGATCATGATCCGGTTTCCTAAGTTAGGGTTTTTGGCGTTATGAATTTTTTCCTTGTTATTGCTTTTTTTTAGAGAATAGGATTGAAATAGTGTTGGATTTAGTAATCAAGTAAATTCAGATTTAGTGAATATTTGGATTTTATCGTTAGTTTACGCTAAATCTTGAAAATTGTTTTAATGCGGGTAAGTGGAGGTTTTGTATGTATTAAAGAGAAGTGGATAAAATGATATGAATTCCCAGTACTTCATCACTTGATTATGAATCTATAATCATTTCTTTGAGAATTTCAGCCATTTATTTGATTTACTTTCAGTTGAATTCCCAGCGTCTTAACATAACCTAATTCCTTAAATGCTGCACGTTCGAATCCTGTCATTTTTGGTTTAGGAAGTATTATGACATCTAAGATTTGCTTCAAGTTTAGTTAAATCAAATTTATGATAACCTTTAAAAAATGCTTGTGTAAATTCATCCTGTATCCTGGATAAATTTTGCGAAGTTAGGTTGCATGGATTCATAAACTTTTATTTGTAATAAGTCATTTAACTTGCAGCACTTCGAGTGGTTGAGCCATCTCAGGATATTATGTCTATCGGGCTTCAAAAGGAAAATGAGTGATTTTTGTCGTTTCCAGTGCACGGGTAGAATTTGTGGATGTTCTCTTTCAAGTTAGACCAAATTTAAGTCTAGTGATTTGTTTTGCCTTGGATATTGTCTGCCGATGTGCGAGGGCTGTTTCATTGGACTTCGGTAGATTGTGTTACACATTTGCAACTTGTGGTATCTCTTTTTTTGGTGTATCAAATTCTTATTTATATCTATCATTTTCATTATAAATTGAGATTCATATTGTTTAAGGTGTTTACATAGGGAAGTCTTTCTGGCATTCATAAGTTAACTTCAGGTTTCTTAGAATATGCTATACTATTTTTGGCTGTGATTTATTTTATTTGTGGTTAAGCATTTCTTCTAACAAGGTGATTGATTTTTCCCAGACTTTGGTGAGGGAAACAAGTTTGCCAAACTGTTCATTGGGTCGATTCCGAAGACTGCAACTGAAGAAGATGTAAGTTTTGCATTTTATTTATTTTCTTTTTGTGCCTACTGCATTGTTGAATGTGCTCATCCTTTTAGAACAATGTTGTGAACTTATATAAAAAATGTAGTCTATTAAGTCCAAATGTAGGGATTAAATATTTAACTTAAAACTAGCGCATTGAACTTTATCTTGATGAGGCAAATTAATACTTGTATTTGTTTGTGTTTTGAATTTGCATTCTGCAATCCTCCTGAATGATATATTCCATTGACATTTTGTGTTTATCCTAGTAGATAAAGCAAACTTGTAGATTTTGCGAAATGAAGTTATTTTAGTTCCATTCCACTACCTGGCATGCTTGAAATGAATTCTGTTGGATTTTATAATTCTGCACCCCTTGAAATTTTATATACCTGGTTGTGTTATTGGTTCAAGTATTTTGGTCTTGTCTTGGTCTGCTTTTGAATAGAAATCTAAAGGAAGTCCAGTGCTTTATGAATTTATTTACTATTCAATTGTGCTACTAAGTAGCAAGATGCTGGTGGAAATGAATCTTGTGGTTAGACTTGCATATCATTAGTTTTAAAATGCTATTCTTCTACATAAGAAGTTCCAACAGCAGTGGTAGGGTGGCATTTTATTCAAGATCATGCGATAGAGTTCATTTCTATTTACTTTAAAAGGGTAGCTAGAAAAGGAGCTGTCATGGGTGGAAAGAAAGTTTGAGTGAGGTTTTCTTTGAGTGTTCACTTTTGCTTGCAAAATATAAATTGGGTTTTGTGCTGATTCTTGGTTTTAATTTTGTAAATCCTGTGCATGTTGTTGTTGCCATGCATGCTGTTAATTTCTTCTACTCGGGGTTGGATAGCTTATAACCGTACCTTCTAACAGATCTTTTGAGATTTTTATTTTTATTTTTTCAATTGATTTGGTTTTCCTTCAGGCATGGGAAACTTTGTGAAAAATTCCATGTTCCGTAAGGGCTGAATTGCTTGCTCATAGAAGGAAATATATTCTAGAAAGCGATGAAAGTGAAATACTCATTTCTTGGGGGATTTTGATCAGTTGAAAATTCATATTGATTTCAACGATCCAACCAAATGATGGAATCTAGTAAATCATTTATTTGAAAGCATGCTTTTTAATTTTGAGCCCTAAGAATGTAAACGCCTGAAGTGTTTCTCTTCTGTTTACAATACCATCTTGCCTATCTGTGCAGGCCTTAATTTTATAAAACCATTTCTCGTGGGTGTTGATCTTGTGCAACTTTCCAATTATGTGGATTTGCCATATGACTTTTACAATTCATGCATATCTTTTGCTACTTTCATTTAAAAATTTACTCCAATAAAGTTTATATGTAATTTTTTTATTTTTTATTCTAAATTTTTGTAATCAAATTCTGTATTGTTTTGGGTGCTTTCCACTATTCTATTACAACCTTTTTCTTATAAATATTTTATATTATAACTAATATTATGATACATGCCCTATTTTTCAAGAATGTATCTCTTGAAGCAGTTGGCCAAGTGATAGGTTACTCAGCCACAGTTTTTCTTTTATATTTTTTTCAGATTCGTCCTTTATTTGAGGAACATGGTGATGTTGTTGAAGTGGCTTTAATTAAGGATTGGCGAACTGGTCACCAACAAGGTAGATTCAGATGTTTTCTCATGTTCGTGATACATTGAGGTTTTCTTTAACAGGTCCTTTGAGGTTTTGGGGAGCAATTCATTTATAAGTTCTCTCAGATAATGTTTTTATCTGATCAGAGTGGTTGTATTCTGTGGCAACCTGCCCATTTTTATGAGGTCATGGTCGTCTTGAGTTCCTCAAAGAAAAAAAGGGAAACTTGACATTGTCATTTCTATATTGACAGCAGCCAAAATGTTGATGAAATGTTTGCACATGTTGATGCTTATTGATTTAAAGTTTGGTATGCAATTAAGGCACTTTTGAACTGCTTATAGCAATGGAAGGGAATGACTTCTTTTGAGTTTTTCTTCCCTAAAAGATTTGTGGCAGTTGTTCCTATAAGCTTACTATTTATGTGAAACGGTGATGAGAACTATACGTATTTTTACGTAATAAAAGCTTTGCTTTCTTCCTGAATTTTAAGCAAATACTAATTCCATAAATGTTTGAGTTCATTTTATGTACTAGATGGCCTGGATTTTGTTTGATGTTTGATACTCTGAACTGATTCTTATAAGGATGTGCTTTAGAAATGTTTTTAGTTATTTTTCTCTTAAAATCTGTCTCTGTGGACTTTGTGGATCGAACTTTCATGAAGGTTTAAATAATTTATTCACCTTGCAGTGGGCGTATTGCTCCATCACTAAGCATGGAATCACTTGGTTCATATTTTGTTGGGTTAGATGTCCTATTATTTAATGTTTTTGGAGAATTATTCTTTGGGCTTGCTTTTGTTGGATGTTGATTATTGGCTGTGTAAAATGTGTAATCTATATTATATACTTGTTTGGTTTTGGTGGTTTTATTGATACACATAGATGCTCTCTATATTCTATATGAATGTGGTATCATTGGCTTTGTTGTTGTGGCCTGGACATTGATATTTGGATTCTGGAGCATGGGCGTTTCCTCCCGATTTATGAATGGATGAATGCTTTTAAATACATGGAAATATATCATTAGCGAAACACACACTAATGAATGGTATTTTGACTCACGGATGATGTTCTGGAGTATGTGAGGTTGGATGATACTTGTTTCTGTTTCATTTTTGTGTTGATGATTTGTGCTAGGAATTCTCTGGAGATGGAATTTTTAATCATCCTAGGTATGCTCGGTTCTGGATAATAAAATTTACTTGATTTTTTTCCTTTGACATCATCCTTTAGAAGTTATAAATAGGCTGAGTTATGAGATCAGGAGCCTTTTATGCAGGAATATTTGAGCTTAATGGCCCTTATTATGTTTTATTGGTGGTACTTATTTTCTTCATTAATGTACCAATAAAATTGTCAAATGTTGGAGTAATGTTTTGTGGCAATTGCTTTATTGTCACACTTGGACTACCTTTTTTTTTCATCCAATAATACTTGAGCTGCTTTTCCCCTTCCGAAAGGAGTACAAAACTCGTGGAATGACTTGGTAATATCATGATGCTGGAACAATTCAAAATTTTCAAAGTTTCCCTATTCTTTTTTGGATTGTGAGATTTATATATTGTTATCTGAGTGCACTTGTGTCGTGATTGTGTATCTGGCACATTTGTTGCAGGAACATTATATATCTGGCACATGAAAGAATGATGTTTTGCTAAGTGATCCGCTGGCATGTGGGCTTGTACTTGACTGGTGCTGCTGCCATTATGCATTAAAAAATTGAGATCTTTGTATGGCCATATCATTTCAGATACAGTGCAACATAAAAACTGCTATTCGTGAACTATATATCAAACTTTATTTCCAGATCATTCCCATAACATATGATGTATTCATCTTTTGGGTTCATAATAAAACATTTCTCCAAGATCATTTGGTTGATCAACATTTTCCCCAAGGTTGATGTCAAAAAAATTTAGTAGCTCTAACAGGAAGCTTTTATGGATGACCTTGGTTTTCTTCAACTTGATGTGGCCTGCACACTTTGGAATTGTTGGTCCTCAAGACCGTGCAACTTTGCACATCTGTTGCTGCTCTCTTACATTTCTTATTTTTTCTTAAAAAGTCTTATATGCTGCATAAAGCTCTTGCTGATATAGGGTTTGGGGAGTGGTTTATGTGTGCATCCTTATCTAAGTTTTTTCAAAGCGGTTGTTTTCATGATTTGAGGCTGGGACCTTCAAGCTACTCTATAAGAAATTTAACAATTGCTCCTGGCCCACTTTCATGCCTTCTATGTATAGAACCTCAATTTTCTCTACTGTAGCTTCAGTGCATATTTAAGGGAATGACCGATTCAGTTCAATAAATCGTGCTATGAGCATGCCTTCCAGGTCATCAAGGCAGTCTCAAGCTTATGATTTTAGTTTAGGGCTCTTAAACTTTCTGAAAGCCATTTTTTCTTTTGTTTATTTGTATGTTGAAGGCCATTGCTGTGGCAATATTACTCTTGCATGTTGCTTAGTTTTTAAGTGTTTGGTTGATCCTGAAATGTTCTGTTTTGGTAATTTCATATGCCAAGCTTGCAACATCATATTGTTGTGTAATTTTCAATACGGAAAATAAAACCTGTAAGTTGGACCTAGAGAACCTTTTTATCAGGGCTGTTAACGATTCGATTTCGAGCCGAGTTGGGTCGGCTCAAAATCGGCTTGAAAAAAATTTGATCCAAATTTTTTGGCTCATAGCTTGGCTTGTTTATTTTATTCTAATCTCGATCCGAGCCAAAATTTGAATCAATTTTTGAGTGATTAATGATATTCAAGCTAAATTTGCTAAATTCCATCTTTGAAATCACTAGGGTGGTTAACGATCCGATTTCGTTAGCTCGAAATCAGCTCGAATTGGTTTGAAATAAATTCGATAAAAAATTTTGGCTCGTTTATTTCAATCCGATCTTGATTCGAGCCAAAATGGAAATCAATTTTCGAGCAATTAACGATCTTCGAGCTAAATTCACAGCTGTACTTTCTATGCTTCTCCTTCCTCTCCTGTCTTTTGAAAGTAGTTTATTTCCATTTGTTCTTACGCCTGAGAAATGCTTCAATTTGTTTTTACACCTTAGAAATGATTTATTATTTGGTAACAAGTGCTGCATTTTGAATAAGCTGTAATGAGGTTTTATGCGCGTAACAACATTTTAGCAGTCTTTTTTGGCTGTTTGCCTTATATATTTTTATTCTGCAGTTGGAAATTTTTTTGTTATTGATATTAGTTAAGTGTGATTGGCATCATTCTTGTTTCTGTTCCTTATTAACATTTTCTGGTTGCATTATGGTTTATTTATACATGATCTTGAGAATTGGAATTTGAGTGACTAGGATCTTTTGGAATGTCTTCATATCATGATGGAGTCATTGTAATATTAATCTGTTTTAAAACATCATTATTTTCGTACGTTTGGATCTTTTGGGCTTCTTGCAATTGGGTGCTGTAGTTTGTAATGTTTGCGTCACAACTAATTGTATCACCTTCATTTAGATTTAGTACTGGGTTATGGCATCGTGAGATTCTGTTGTGTTTGTGTTCTAGTTTCTCTTGTAGCAGTATTCCCTGGTTGTGAGATGACTGACTACAGGTTATGCGAAACATGTGAATGAATTTACAAGAAAGTGAGATTGATTTTGTTAATGTTTATGGGTCAAGGAGCTATTTCCATTTTTCATGGGAATTTTGTGGTTTATACATGGATGTTTTCATTAGACTATTTTGCGGCACCAAGTGATGCTACCTTTCTTTATGGTGGTTCCGCTTTCTATGTGGACTATGCTTATACTTTCTATGCAAAAGCGGTGTTGGTTATGTTATGGGTCCATGCTTTGAGAAAATGTTTCCATTTGTCAAGAGTATTGGTTGATATGCGCTATGTATTCTTTCATTAAGCCTTTGTTGTGGTTATAGAATTTGATGTTTCGTTGATGTTAGAACTGGTTGTTTGCTTGAGGACATATTTCAAAGAAGATTGGCGGAGGCTAAAATTTACATCTTTTCTGTCTTTGCTTCACACTTAATGTTTTTTTGTTTGGTCATTGGGGCATTTCACTAAGTTAGTTAATTTCATTAACGTTTACTTCAATCTGCTATGATAAATTATGCTTGCAGGGGTTTGTTTTCTCCTCGTCATTTTCCATTGTGGTTATTTGAACTTTTGATAAAATATCAGTGTAAGAGGTTTTTGGTAAACCACTAGATCAATATGCAAAAGTTCGCTTGTACAGGTTTTGGCTTCATTAAATATGCATCCTCAGAGCATGCTGATAGAGCTATAAGAGCTTTGAACAATCGATATACATTACCTGGGGTAAGTACTTGGGAATACAATCTGACATTATCTTCAAATTTTTTGTGCCTTGCAATTGAAATTAATTTATGGTTTAATAGGCTACTGTACCAATTCAAGTCAAATATGCTGATGGTGAACGGGATCGGTTCGGTAATTTTTTCTTCCCTTTTACACTTGGTCGGAGAATTTTAATTATTACATGTGATCGCTTAATTTTTTTTATTCATTCCATGCATATATTGATCCTGTATCAAGAATAAGGTGATGGAGAATAACAGGTCCTAAAATTTGTAACAGATAGCATACTCCGCTATTTTTACCAGGGCCAAAATGCACATTGTGTGTTTTCATACATTTTTGCCGTCCAATATATATATTCTATACTACCTATGCTGATCTAAACCAGTGTTTCTATGTTCGCACTGACATGCCAGGAGCATTTAATTTTCAAACAGTAATGATGATTGAATGTCCACTAAATGCAAACTAGGTTTATTTATTAGTTCATCTACTTCTATGTGATTGCTGATAGGTGCCATATTACTAAGGGTCTGTTTGGGGCAGCTTATTTGATGTGGTGGCGTTGTGAAAACGCACCTGGCCTGTTTAGGTTAAACTGCGTTTTTGCAGCTTATGCGTGTCTAGGTGCGGTGACAGCTTTCTGACTGCGGTCTGGTTTTTCCAAAAAAATAAAAAATTGTAATAGCTACCGCATCTAGCTTATCAGCAGATTATTTTTAATCAGTCTATCAACAGGTTATTCAATAAGCTGCAGCTGCCCCAAACAGACCTTAAGTTACTATCGATTTGATTATTTTAATTAATGAAATATGTAAATGCTTCATATACATTTAAAGTCTCTCTGTGGCTATGGAACCTAAATATTTCAGGTTATTGTGAATTGGGTGAATTATGTGATATTTGAGTTTTTGGTAGTAGTTAAAATAATTAATATTTGAGAATACTGCCGTGAATCATCCACCCTTGCGTGGCTTGTTGAGTAGGCTTGAGGGAAGCATCTTTCAATTATATTTGCTGGAGGCAATGTAGAAAAAATGTAAAAAATTCTCCACGTGGAAAAATATCCAGACAAACCATGCCATGATTTATTTTATCTTGTGTATGTGATAGCTTATGATTGTTGTTATTACATTTTGGGTTCGATGCAGGCTTGTCAATTGGTCGAGGTATGATTTTTATATACAAAGTTTGATCACATCATTGACTTGATTCATTTATAACATGAGGTCGAGGTCAAACTAACCCTTTTAAGAGTTGTACCAATATATTTTCATGATACATATGTAAAGACACACACACTCATTGCTTGTTTATGCTGAATTAATGATATGGTAATTGGCTTATCATAACATCTCCATCATGGCCTTTTCATGCATCTCATATATTCTCTTTAGTTATTAGAAGCTATATTTATTAGTTTAAAAGAACTCCCGCCTTTGTTGCTTGATCTTGTGCTCTTGTCGGTTGGGTGGCCTTCTAAAGCTCATTTTATGGTAGTCTGAATTTTTCCATTGTAAAATTTTTTTTATGTTATATCTTGTTAACGAAGAATTCTACAAGTTATATGAGATTCTAATTTTTTTTTTCTTTGAGAATTAGTTTGATGCTATTTATCTTGTATGCATTAGTAGTGATAGAATGATTATCTTGATTTATATCTATGTGATGATTCTCTGTTTCAGGATCTTTGGATTTATTTCTTAATAAGATCAAGATATCTTTGTGAGCTCTGAAATGATCATTTACAACAAGTTCACAAGGACTTTAATCTCTTTTCTAAATTTATATGACAAACTTCAATAGCATATCTGCTCTCTTTTTTCTGTAGGACTTGATATGTTCCAATTTGATAACCTACCCCAACTTGATCCAATTTGATAACCTACCCCAGCCTAATTCTAAAGATATTTTGATCAGATTTGGGTTAGTGTTGACCCAACCTTTTTTTTCCTTGTAGATCTTTTTTTCCCGACAATATTGCTGCATACAATCCAGTAGTTCGGGTATCATAAAAAATTTTCATGTTTTTTTTTTAATTTTTTTCCTTTCTTTTATCTCACCAGCTTTTTTTTCTGTTTCCTGCTTTTTGTGTGTTGCTTTTTCAAAATTCTGCCGTACTTGCATTTGATTTCACTGTGATTTTCATGTTTGCATGTTTGATGCTGTGCTTTTCTTACAATCACTATGTCTACATTTCCAATAATGTGAAAGCCATCACTTTTGTTTCTGCACCTATATTTTTGCACGGCGTTTGTTTCTTTTTCCTTCCAGTCTTCAATCACTAAAATCCTTTGCTAACCACCCTTTTTAGCAACCAAAAAAATACACCCATCTACCCTTTTACTGTTCACAGCTAACAACACTTCTTAATGTGTTAGAGCGTCGCATAAATTTGTCTTTTATTAGCTTGTGGGCAATTTAGTTTGTTGTCATTTATTATGGTTTCACATAAATAGGGTTAATATGTTTAGGGCTAGGGTTATGCATAAGATTGTGGTTGTGAGTCTTAGGGCTAGGGTTTGGGAGAGATTTCTAACCTCTCAAATTGTAGGAATTGGGAGAGATTGCTTACTTCTTGAATTGTAGGTGCTTATCTTTGTATTCGTGTTGTTTCAGGTTATTAAACAAAATATTTGCTTTGCCCAAAATTTTCTGTGAGAAATCGTATCGATTCCTATAAAATTGGTTTCAGAGCATCCATTTTTGGGAGATCACTGAATCACTGCCGTCGTGAGAAATAGCTGTTGCATGCGTGAGAAATAGGATGAGATTCTTTTGTGACCTATCGAACTCCTTCGTGATTGAATCCCGCGATACGATTGCTAACAGGGAGGCCACGATGTAATCGCAGCGTACAAGGACTGCCACGACGTGATTGTCGTGTACAGTGGCCCAAAACTCGCATCGTCTACTCCTGCTCTGTCCTGCTATAGAGTCGCCAGTTTAGCTTACGGGGAAGGCGATGACAGGATTACGCCTTCCATTTCTTGTGAAGAGAATTGCAGGGTACAAACTGCTGGAAAGTCGAGGCATCATGGCATACTGGAGAATCTACGATTATATGCAACTACAGTTCAGGTTGTGCTAAAAGCTGATAGATACTTTTTTTTATCAAGACGTGCTCTGGAATGTCAGCGCAAACATAATTAACTTATCAAGAGATTACATCATTTTTGCTATTTGCTACTGGACTGACTAGCTGGTTTTGGAAGGGGGTTAGTCGGCCTTAGGGTTGGGTTAGGGCTGCCGCTCAAGGGGAGGGGACTCCCCCTCCTATTTGTCTACTACTATATATATGTATTTTCAGGATATTAGGGTTCGGTTTTTTCTTTGTTTTCCATCAGGTCAAACGTCAACTTCCTCAGTTTTCCCTCTTAGGGTTGTATCTGAGGGCGAGTGATGTTTTGGCTGTATCTTGCTTCGAGGTGGTAATTTGTGACACATCGTTTCATTCGCTTTAGAGGAACCAAATGGGCAAGATGAAGTGAGTGGTTGGGAATTGAAGAGGGGAAGAGGAAGCTGGGAGTTGGGCAACTGCAAAGGGGTAGGTGAAGTGAGAGTCGAGATTTCAAAAAGGTAAATTCGCTCTATAAAACATCACTATCGACTTACCTGTAGTTTCGAGCGACTTCTGGTGTGAAGGTTGTGCTGCTCTGCTATTGGTGCCCCGACTGATCAAGGGAAGACGAGATAAAAGACAATTTTGTGACATTCTTGAGCTTTAAGCGATTATTTGGTGTGACAGAAGAAGACGAGACTAGCGTAGTGGAAGAAGGAAGCTGACCAAACATGCATTCGATGCTGATGATCGCGGGAAGAGGGGCACAAGCATCCTATAAGGAGAAGAGAGGAACATCGGGTTGAGACATTGTGTGTGAATATTGAACCAAACTGAGCCGAGCCGAGCCGTAGCTTGAGAAAGGATTGGCTTGAAGGGGACGAGCGGGCGTTTAGGGCTCTGTGGACCGAGGTTAGTGTTTTTAAATATTAAATTATGAACTTCATATTATGTGTAATTATTAATTTTTAATAATAGGTTTAATTAAGTTGACGATTGAGGTAAGTTCAAGTAAATATTTTTAATTTAAAATTATTTTAACTACTTCAGAAGTAATATATATATATATATATATATAACATTAATAAAGATAACTATAGAATAAATGAAAGTTAAGAAATTAGAATTTGAATGGATTAATATATATTAAATCGAACAACTAAGCATAAATATATGCATAAAATGACCACTTAAGCATTAAATTTTTTTATAGATATTAAATTAAAGAAGTCAAAATAAAAGATTGGAAATCTAACATGTAAGTCATTCGATATTGAGTTGAGTACTCGTACTTATAATATATGATAATATTTTGCTTCTTCTTTACGATTTTGCATTAGTAGCTAATGTCACTTTTACAATTTTTATTTTGATTAATATATATATTTTTTATTGATTACATTGTTATGAATGTTATATGTTTATGACTACTTAATATTATGCACTAGTTAATGCTACACACACATACACACGCACATATACAAATCAACAACAACAACAAGCTTTTATCCCACTAAGTTTGGGTCGGTTACATGAATCATTTTTCTCTATTGTGTTCTATTGAGTGTCATATATTCATTTAGTTCTTATCAATTAAGATCATTTTCTATACAATTTACCCAAGTCTATTTTGGTCTACCTCTTCCTTAACATATCTTGAATCTAAACCATCTATTCTTCTCAACGGATCATCAAATGGTCGACGTTTAATGTGATTAAACACTCTTAAGACGGCTCTTTCTAATCTCGTTTGTAAGTGAAGCTACACCAACCCATCTCTAAGCGTCAAGTCACTCATCTACATAAACATTCTCATTTCAGTAACACTTAACTTTTTTTATGCTTCTCTTTCTAAAGGACTTCATTTAAATGCAGGTCTCGCTATCATCTTATAAAATTTTCTTTTAAGTCTAAACGGTACTTTTGTATCACACAATAGGCCTGATGCATTCCTCCACTTCAACCAATCAACCTGAATTCTGCTAATAATATCCACATCTATGTCACTGTCACTCTGAACAATAGATTTGAGATAGCTAAAACGTTCACAAATTTTTATGATTTGATCATCCATAATTACAACTCTGTCACTAGAGCTACTAATGCTAAAATTATGTTCCATGTATTTAATTTTAGATCTACTCAAATGAAGGCCTTTGGACTTCAATGTAGACCTCCATAATTCATGTATTTCTTGAACTCCATCTCTAGTCATATCTACAAGAAGGATTTCATTAGCAAAAAACATACACCAACGTATATCCTCCTGTATATGTTCAGTAAGAGCATTCATAATTAAAGCAAAAATATATGGGTTTGAAACCATGATGTAATCCAACTGAAATAGGAAATAATTTGTCAATCCTTCCTCTGTTCGAAGACAAGTAACAACTCTAGTATACATATCTTTAATGACTTGAATATAAGTCATATGAACACCTTTTTTTCTAGAACTTTCCAAAGAACTTCTCTTGGAACATTATCATAAGTTTTTTTTAAAATTGTTAAAAATCATATGTAGATCTTCATTTCTCTGTACTTCTCCATTAAACCTCTTAGTAAACGTATAACTTCCATAGTAGACTTGCCCGACATAAATTCTTACTGATGATGAGAAATCCTTATATCACGTCTTAATTTATGTTTTAATTATTCTCTTCCATAATTTTAAAGTATGACACATTAAATTAATTTCTCTATAATTTGCACTCTAGTGCATCCCCTTTATTCTTAAATATTGGACCAAAATACTTCCTCCACTTCTCGGGCATCGTTTTAGTTTTTAAAATAATATTAAAGAGTTTAAGCAAAGAAACTCTCACATCTCCTATATATTTTCACACTTCAATAGGGATATCATAAGGTCTTACTGATTTTCCATTATTGGTTTTCTTTAAAGTCTCATCAACTTCCTTTTTGCTAATGCGACAGGAAAATTAAAAATGTTTTTATTTTTATTAACGATATTAAAATCACTATAGTTGATCATATTTTCAAAAACTTCATCGAAAAGTTTATCAAAATAACTTACCCACCTATATTGAATATCTTTCTCTAAGAAGATTACTTTTTTGATTTTCATCTTTAATACACTTAAATTAAATCTTAACTTTTCTCCTCTTTATTTGGCTAGTTTATATATGTATATATATATTTCACCCTATTTAATATTTAATCTATTATAAAGATCACTGTAAACAAAATTATTATCATCACAAATTATTCTCTTAGACATCCTATGGGCACCTTATATTGTTCCAAATTTTCTAATCATTTTTATTTAAACCAAGTTTTATAAGTTTTTTTATATTTTATTTTTTCGTGCACATTGTTATTCTACTATAAATCGTTTTTATTTATAAAAAAAATTTCTTTTGATTCTCCAAGTATTTTTTTGCCGCTTTTTTAATAGTGTTTACCTATTTATCCTACATAGAATTAAATTCTTCGTGAACATTTCAAATATTGAAATATTGAAGTTTGCTTATAAAATAATTCTATTTGTCTTTTAGGTGTCGTTATCTAATTTTATTATAATATTTTATTTTATATTTTATTTTATAACTTTTCACCTTAAAGTCTAAAACTAATAATCGATGTTGAGTATATAAAGTTTCATTTGGAATGAGCTTACAATCTTTACATTCTCGATGCTCTCTTTTTTCATAAGAAAATAATAAATTTGAGTTTTATTAGATCTATTCTTATAAGTAATAATATGCTCATCTTTTTTTTAAATAAAATGTTAGCAATAACAAAATCATAAGCTAAAACAAAATCAAATATGATTCTACCTTTTTCATTATTCACTCCATAACCATAGCTAGCATGAATATTTTTTAAAAAAAAGTTACCACTCTACAAACATGTCCTTTTAAATCTTCTTTAATAAAAATTCTTTATTCAAGAGACATCATTTGTATTAGTTTTTTTTAGTCATTTCAATTTTTTTTTAAAGTTTAATCTAAATATGTTTGAGAAGTATAAGTGTTTATGACATTAAAAATCTTAATATCAACAACAATCATTATGACTATAATTCTATTTCTAATTATATTAATTTTTACAACATTATCTTACAAACTCTTATTTATAATTACACATACACAATTTCTAATTCGACTCCCACCTACATACCAAAGTTTAAAACCTAAAATCATGTTTGGAATTACTTTCTGTTTTCTATTTTTGTTTTAGTTTTTAGTATGTTTTTTTTGTTTTGTTTTTTGTTTTATGTTTTTAGAAAACTTATATATATTTTTTAAAATGTAAAACATGTTTGGTTGTGTATTTTCTATTTTCTTAAAGAAAAAAAACTATAGTTTTATTTTAAAATTAGTTAAACATAGTTAACATTTACGAATTTATCCATACAACTTTGGATGACGAAATGAACCGCGAGCTTGTCCAGAATGTTGATTTTGCCATTGAAGGACACCCATGTTCTTTAGGTTTCGTGCACGAATTAGTAACGCGTAAATCAAAATATGGGGCATGCAACCCACCTTTATTTTTTGTGATGTCCTAGCTCCTTTTTTTTGTGTCGTTCGATTCCCTCTCTTTTCTCGACATCGCTCGCTCTATCGCCTCGTCGACCACCCCTCCATTGCCGGATCTCTTGTCGTCGGCGACCCAAGCCTCCACTTGCGAGATTCTAGACGTGCTAGCCCCTCTTTCGCGAATGCTCTTCTTTCTCTCAGCTCCCTCTCGTATGCTCCCTGCACCTGGAGCCCTTTGCTGTCCGCCGCTCCTCCCCGTCAAGCACCAAGCCTGCTAGAAACCCAGAGGCCCCCTCACTTGTTCACATGGTTTCTGTCTCTCACATTTGAAATTTTTTTTTCGAAACAGATTAAAATACATTTTTCATGTATTGGTTCTTTTAAAAATAATAGTGTTTTGTTTAAAAATAAATTTAAGAAATAAAACAAAAAGCAGATAAACAAACTCTTTTTCTGTTTGTTTTTTATTTTTAATTTTCAAAAATAAAAAATATAAAACAAAAATTGATCCCAAACATCCCCCCCCAAGTTATTAACTCTTTAGCCTTTTCTCAAGTCTTTTTAGTTTCTTGAATGCATAAGATTTTTTCATGAACCATAATATCTACTAATTTCATTAATTTACCTCTATGAGTACTTATATTTCAAGATCCTATCCTAATATTAGTTTCATGTACTAACTTGTTTGCTCGCATCTGTCCATAATATGAGAAACCTTGCTTGTTACCAAGAGCCGATGTAGCGGTTCTTGCACATTCTTCACGGTATTCTGACCATAGAACATGTCGCTTCTAGGAGGCCCAAATACTTAGATAATAATATAAAAGATTCATGTCATGTTTTTTTTTTGACAAAAATTTTATTTTGACTGTCGACTTTCTAACACAACTCTTCACTTTTCACATTCGGTGCTTGGAACTTGGCAATGAGAATGTTAATATATATATATATATATATATATATTAAATTGAATGTGTTGAACACATAAATGATTTGTCTGTATTGATTTCTTTTATGTGCATGATTGATTATAATGAAGTCATCCCTTTATGATACTAGTGGGGAAACAATCAAGTACTCATGAATGAAAATGAAAAAAAATATTGATATTGCAACACCTTAAATAATGTTAGTTTTGACGGTGCTCTTGTAGCAATTGTATACAAATTAAAAGTATATTGAATGATATAGTATGACACAGTGAATGTTTAAATCACATTGAATGATTATATAAGATAATATAAACCATCAAATGTTTTTATTTTTTATGTAAATTAAGTGCAATGCATATTGCCATATTTTTCATTGAATTACTATAATTTATGAATATTGATATTCATTAGTTTTGTTTAACTTACTGTTGTTTTAAATTAATATTTCATGTTTAATTAAATGAATAAAAAATGAGGGATGGAAGAGAAATTTTTTTATCAAAGATATAGACAACCTGTAATGAGGTAAATTTTATTATACTATTTTAATTTAATTTGATTGGTTACTTTCATTTGTTAATAGTTAGTTATAGAAAATAAATATGAAAAATTTAATTCCCACTGTCTTGGTTAATTGTAAGCCCTAGGCCGGGTAATGACAAAATTGGTATCAGTGGAAAGTTTAAGATTAATTAATGCAAGCTTGACAAAAGAGCTAATATGACAATTATAATAAAATTTTAATAATAATAAAATAAAAAAATTTAAGTTCTTAATAATCATTCATTCAGACGTAGTGATACATCCAAAATCATAGGAGAATCTGATAGAAAAAGATGAAGTATATAGTCTACTATAATGCTCTATTTTTGGTAACGGTAGCTTATCCAACTTGTCCAAATAAGTTGCTTATCCAGTTAAGTTGCTTATCCAGATAAACTGTTTATCCTGATTAGCTGCATATCCTGATAAGCTGCTGATCAGCAGCTAGTCCGGATAATCTGACTGACTGTTTGATTTGTGTGTTTGGAAAACAGTTGATTTGTAGTTATTTCTGGATAAATAACTATTTTACCTCTGTGAGACATAATATTGTTATGTATACAATAATAAATAGTTATAAAAAGTGCATAAAAAAAAGAAATTAAACACCTAACATCTTATACAAGGACACATATCAATGCCCAACCTTTAATAATGATCATCAAAAAATAAGTGAAAGAACCAGAAAAGCAGGATTTACGCGTAGTGTATGATTTAACCTTTTTTTGTAAAAATAAAAATAAAAATAAAACTGTTTGACAAGATTGAAGAAACCTTGCTTTAATCCTGCTCAAAACCTTGTGTAAAACAATCTCTTAAATTTTGCCTGAAAACATGCAACAAACATTCTGTTGAAACAAGACGATGGAAGTGGGAAGGCTCAGATTCGCCTTATTCCCATCATCATACAGATCCATTCGCTTTCTTCAAACCGATGAAACACAGAGACAACAGTTTCTCGTAGACGAGCGTGCGATCCAAGCTGCTCTGGCGTAAAAGCAAGAGAAGCATGATGATCTCTGAAGCACTCTCGGAAGCATTTCTAAATCAGATTAAAATCTTTCCGTGATGGATTTCATCGTCAATCACTTCAGATGTATTGTCTTCTCAGGCAGCTTCAGTTGCGACTGTATCGCTAGAGTTTCAGACTCGAAAGGAGGATGAAGGGAAAGGTAGGCGATGGCTTCGGGCGAAACCTGGAGAGGTGGAACTCTGGGACGCGAGAGAGATCGAGCAAAGGAGGTGGCATGCAACTTTGAAGGGCAAGGGAGGAATAACCTGTCGAGACGCGGGATGCGGGACTTAGGGTTGATCCCGTGGCCCCGTATATTAAAGAATTGAAAACGTTGTTTCTCAATAAGCTTTCCGAACGAACAAATCAATCGGCGTGACGGCGTTTTTAAAATGCCGCTCGCGCCTATAAGCTGCCCCAAACTGACACTAAATGTGAATGCAAATATCCTGACTCAGATGATGGCTGTGATGACGAAGCTGATTCAGGAGCCCAAATCGCTGCCTATAAGAAGTGATACAATCAATATTGGTAAGTTCTTGAAGATATTCCAAGATTTACATCCATCATAGTTTAAGGAAACTAAAAGTACAATTGAAGTTGACAATTGACTGGTGTGAATTAAGAAAATTTTATATAGTATGGTCTTTACGGATGAAAGAAAAATGTCATTAGCTATGTTTGTGCTAGATGAAGAAACTGAAATGTAGTTGTTACGACCCAATCTGGGGTTTGAAATTAACTAAGAAGGGAACATAGTGTCGAACGGTGGAAATAAATTATCTGATATTTTATTTCTGTCATTGACAATTTAATATTGAAATATTCATGAAAGAGCCGCTGAAAAAAACAATTAGATTAACAAGTACAAATTTGTATCTTTCTATTTCTCACATTTTATACGCATTTGCTCATCTTTTATTCATCTTGTTCAAAAACTTTAAACTTAAAAAAATATTTAAACAAAATATTGAGTTATCTAAAGATAATTCATGAGTGGTCACACTTTTAAGCTACAATAACCAAAGAAAAATAAAACAATATGCATGCTGTTCTTTCACATCTTTATAAAAAATTTTAAAATATGCTAATCTTTAATATTTTTATAAGAAATCTTTGAGTATACTAGTGCATGTATCAATGACCTTTATAAAAATATTCAATTATTTTATATGCATTTATTTAAATTTTAATTTACTTTATATGCTTAACATGCGCATCTCTTTGTTTGAGGATCACTATCAACAATCCTAGATCACAACCTATAATAAGTGATACAATCAATATTGATAACTTCTTGAAGATATTCCAAGATTTGTATCTACCATATTTTAAGGAAACTGAAAATAATATTCATAAGTTCTTGAAGATATTCCAAGATTTAGATCTACCTTATTTTAAGGAAACTGAAACTACAATTGAAGCTGACAATTGGCTGATGTGAATTGAGAAAATATTAGATAGTATGGTCTGTACGAATGAGAAAAAAGTGTCATTAGCTATGCTTGTGCTGGATTAAGAAACCGAAATGTGGTTGTTACGACCCAATCTAGGGCTTGGAATTAACTAAGATTGGAACAAAGTGTCGGACGGTGGAAATAAATTATCAATTATTTTATTTCTGTCATTGACAATATAATATTGAAAAATTCATGAAAAAGCCACTAAATAAAACAATTAAATTAACAAGTAGAAATTTTTATATTTCTGGTTCTTACATTCTATACGCATTTGCTAATCTTCTATTCATCTTGTTCAAAAAGTTAAAACTTTAAAAAATATTTAAATAATATAATGAGTTATCTAAAGATAATTCATAAGTAGTCACACTTTTAAGCTGCAATAACCCAAGAAAAATAAAACAATATGCATGCTGATCTTTCATATCTCTATAAAAATTTTAAAATATGCTAATCTTTAATATTTTTATAAGAAATCTTTGAGTATACTAGTGCGTGTATCAATGAGCTTTATTTATTTAAATTTTAATTTACTTTACATTCTTAACATGCACTTCTTTTGTTGGAGGATCATTATCAACAAAACATCACATCTCTGGCCGATATTGTCACATTGCTACATCGGTTAACGATATAAACATCACAATTATTTGAGATGAAAATGTCCCCACACGCCTCTGACCGATATTCTCCCATTGACACAGTGGTTAGTGGTCTAAACATCACAATTGTCTGGGGTGGTGGTCTTTATCTGCTCGCAATTTGCTAATTTTTCCCCGTCGACACAATAGTTATTGTTCTAAACATCACAATTATTTGGGGTAGTGTAAAAACTACGTGCGCAAGTATGCTAACTCCCCATACTTGTACTAATATGGGTTAAACTTCTTTTAGCATGCACATACAAATATACAAATATTAATATATAAGTTATTTTATTCTTTATACCATACATTCTTCTGAGACATCTTCATTCATCTACTAAGGTACATGGTTGCTTTGTTGTGCAACTATTGATCATACATCACTCATATCATTAATATCTCTTATCTCATGCATTTCTCTTATATCGTACATCTTTCCTATCATGCCTATCTTTGCATATAACGTTTATCATACATATGAGGCATCTCATGCATATCTTGTATATTTGTCTTACATATCATGCATCTCATGCATATTTTTTTGATCTAATAATATAAAGAATCTATTGTAATATAAATTTAAATGAACTAAAACATACATGTAAGCAACATACATTCTGAAATAAAGAAGATTATTGAATTTTAGAAACCCAATTACTCACCTCAGTTGCTATGTTTATTTCTTATTCTTCGGTAACTAGCTGGAAGTTGCAAGAACCTTTATAGGAATATTAATACCTTATAAAACAAAAATGAAACTTTAAGATTCAAACAATTTTCGTTAATCAAATTATTTTTCTTAAATTAACTTATGATTAATTTACCTTAATTTGATAAAGTCGTTGTATGACAAATTTCCACACGCTTGCCTCGAGCTCGCAACATCGAGCAAACAACATGAAATTTATAAATATTTTAGGATGTCATAATATCTTGACTCATAAAATAAGTTAATACAAAACATAGTTGGTTTGCCAAATAAATCTTTAAATATATTCACGTTTCACGTCAAACTTTCCTTCTCCGAAATTGACAAATCTTCTTCACTCTTCTTCCTATCACCTCATTTCTTTCCTATTTTCGCCGATTTCTTCGTCTCCTACGACGGCTAGAAATGAAAAAAATGCACTATTCGTGCGAACATCAAGACAAAAATAAGGAAAATAACGTAAAAGAGGGTTTCACACTTACCAAAATTTCCTCAGGAGCCATTACCACGAATTGTGGTTTCCCTTGTGCCGCTCACTTTGCTGCTCGCCCTGACATTGCAGCAAGTGTCGCGAGTTCCTTCAGCTGAGTCGCAGAAATCGTGTGAAGAAGAATACATGAGAGGGAGAATGGTGGAGTACTCAAGGAAAATTCTAAAGTCTCTTAGCTGTTCGATCTCATCCCACCGTTGCATGCGCGATTAGGTGCGGGAGTTGGTGGCATTTGTGCATAGGTGGGTTTAGGGGAGGATTAGGATTATTAAAGTTTAATTAATTTAATTAACTCAATATCTTATAAATTTTATATATCTCATTACATCATAATTTATATGTAGTGTTTTATATAAAATTGATCATTTTGACGCATAAAATTTTATAAAATTGATTCAGTTGAAATCTGAAGGATGCAAAATGATGCAAGATTTGGCATACATTTGAAAATTGTCAATTTTTATGTGATTTCACAAAGTTAGTTATAAGAGTGGTGGCGTGTGTAACGCCGGGACAAGCTTGGGAACAACCCAATATGATGATCAATTGAGAGAGGAGTTTGTGGAGCTATTTAGAGAATGAGTACCCCTATCCGCTCGAAGATAGATGCATGACATGTTCATCGAGTTAGTGTAGAGAGAGAAGACGATCATCTAGTGGGAAGTAGAATTCACTGCACTGTCAAAGTATATATCACAATTGATCGATAAGACATAAGAAAAGTTCCATAGATTCCTTTCTGGATTAAAGGATTTCATCAAACAACCATTCGTGCTTTTGGGGATCGATGAATACTTGATATTAGTGGAACGAGCTAGGAGAGTAGAAATCGTTTATAAGCTTACTCAGAAGCGTAAGAAGACACACGGGAGGAAAAACATTGATGAATGAGAAGTTGTTTATTAATCAAAAGATCTAATGATAAAATATACAAGTACAATTCAGGTGGATTTAGCATAGGTACGACTCTGAGTATTGTAGTCACTCGTTGCAAATGTGGAAGACAACATAAAGTTAAATGCTTGATGAGCTCAAACACATGTTATTGATGTCGTCAACTTGACATGTAGCAAGTTATTGTCTATTGCTTCGCCAAAATAGCACTGAAATCAGAACTAATGCCCAAAATTTGAGAACTAAGTAAAAGTTTGACAAATTTTAAAGCACATCAAATTTCACATCCAAAGTATTTTTATGAAACTCTACGCATGAAAACGAGTAATTCCATATAAAACACTATCTATGAGTTAATAACAGAATGGGAGATAAAATTTGCAAGTTTCAAATTTAATTATCTTTTTATTTTTCCTGATCCCTCAATTCCCACATTACTGTTCTCGGTCGACTCCCGCAATTTCACGGACATGCATTTGTCGAATTTGACCCACCAGCTGCAATCCTTTGGAATTGCTTTAAGTGCCACAATCTCATTCCTTCTCTCTGACTGAACTCACTCAACTGAGGGGGTTTCTACTTGGTCTGAAGGAGCAGCGATCGCAGTATTATAGCTTTGCGATCTAAGCAACCTGCAGAGGGCCACAAACTTCGATTCAGGGGTCTAGGAGAAAATCTAGAGGTACGAAACTCACTTTAACACTGTTCTGAAAATTTCTTTCCTTCCTCTTGTTTTCTTTTGACCAATGCCTTGATTCGTGCAACTTTTTTTTTTGGTAGTCGTAAAGGGAGAGTTTTGCGCCGGAAGCGTCAAACTTGATTTGCGAGCTTCTATAAGGGATTTAACATAAAATCAGCGAAGGGGAAGGGTAGATTGAGTTGTTAGGAAGAGTTGGGGAGAAGATTAAGCAGTATTGGAGAGACAGACTTATGCCAAGTAGCCCGTTTGAAGTATGTTTTGGGCGAAGAAATTATGTTTTTGGTCAAATCACACTACGAGTTAGAAATTCATGAATTCCTACGCTGCTTATGAATTTCAGGTTTTTAAACGAGACAGCGAGCTCGAGACGATTGTGGGAAGTCGTCGTAGGGTTGCTTCGTCAAGTCAGATAAAACATTCTTGTGTTAATTTACAAAAAATAATTTTCAATAGGTTTTCATATAATTTCTTATTTGACATGGATGCATTTAGAATTTTCTGTATGTTGTGTGAGAATATCTACACTGAATGTATGAATGCAAGCTGGTTTTTTATGATTCATGTGATAATAAACTATGATATAGTTGAATATGATTACGAAACTAATTTTTTGCATGTATTCCTTTGCTATGACTCTTCTATGTGATGTATGAAATGCTTATAAATGTTTTCTTAATGTATTATGCTTTTAAGAAATGTCATGAGGAATGTTTTAGGTAGACTATTACATGAGTATTTGCAAGTACACTATGCAATGATGTGATATTCCCTACTCCTGGTGTTCATGCGACGACGAAATTCTGGAATCATTTTGATCGGACAATATCAGGACGTACAAAACCGTTGGTATATGGGGGGCTCTTGATAACGGCTATGTGGGGGACAATTTTTATGGATATTTTATATGACGTTTGAGACATGGTGATTACTTATGACATGACATGACATAAAATAGTTGAGGCTTATTCATTTTATAAGTGACATTGCTACGAAAGGATATCTATAAAATAACATTGCTATGATTACATACGATAAACAACTCATAAAAATGTTTAGGAACATATTTTTGATTATATTTATGAGTCATGCTTATGACATGCATTTCTATATAAGAGTTGATTTCTATACTGCCTATTTTTCTTTTTATGTCTATATAATTTTAACATATTGTGATATGCGTGTAGACATGCATAGTTACATATGAGCATACATATTTCTTTTTCGTTTATAAAATCTTATTTTAGCATTGATTACTTCTCCACGCTCGTTGCTCTCTCTACGTTGTTGCCTTTCAGATAGGGTCAACGAGCATAAGTGTGATTTGTACCGCTTTTACATTGTATAGTTTTGGGAGCTATGCAAATTTTTTGGGGTACGTATTTTATTTATTTATTACATTTAATATTTATGTATAATTTCATGTTTTGAGGATATAGTTTTTTCACGCTTTCGAGTGTGAATAAGAATGAATTATGATATGTAATGTATCATTTATGTTAGGCGTTTTTTGTTAGACAAGTTCATCATCCACTGGTTCTGATTCTGCAAGTCACGATAAGTGTTGGTGAGACTTTAGTCTGGCCGAATTGTCCGTCTCTGTCATACTTCAGTCGATCCTTAAAGAATGGCCAATTGGGGTGTGACAAGTGCTCCGTCATATAAGACTGCAAGTGGGCAGAACAAGATAATTTATAGTTTCAGGTCCTACCTAGGGTCAACCAAGACAACCTGTTTGACCTCGAGTTTATTCTCTTACTCATAGTGAGCTCAAATAATCTATTGTTGTTAATGGTGACGAGATCTGATGAGTTTGGCATTTTCTTATATATAAAAACATTTTACTAGCATACTTTCTTACTTCAATAACTGTGTTATTCGAAATATAGTTGAGTCATCTTGTATCGGATCTTTGCCGTATAGTGATTGCTTTCCATCTTATGAATGATCAATACTTTTCATCTTAAAATTTATGGATAGCTAAGGTTGATTGTTTAATGAGAAATGATTTGAGGTTTGTTTTTAAATTTTGAGGACAAAGTTTTTGTACGTGGGGAATTATGCCTCATTTCATTTGCCCAAGAGGAACCAAGGGGGGAAGATGAAGCGAGGAGTCTGGAACTGAAGAGGGGGAGAGGAAGCGAGGAGTCGAGAACTAAGGTGGGAGAGTGGAAGTGAGGATTTGTGCAACTTTGCGACTGGTGCCCTCATCGATAAAGAGAAGACATGAGTGAAAAATGCTCTCATGATGTCGTCGAGCTTCGAGTGGGCATTCAGTGCGAAGGAAGAAGATGAGTCAAGTGAAGAGGAAGGAAGCTTGATAAACCCTAGACATTTGGTTTAGGTGATCACAAGAAGATGGGTGCTTGCATCCTATACAAAGAAGAGGAAGAATCAGGTTGAGACATTGTGTGCGGATATTGAACGTAGCCGAGCCATAACACACACACATGTGCATAACATTAAGTAAAGATAACTAATATATTATTTATATAGTAATATATTTTATATATTATTTATATAATAATATATCATATATATTCATCTCTATGTTTAAATCATAACAGCTCGTGTGGTCATGTGGTTTTGCAGTTTCTTGTATAAAGTTGATGTAGGTTCGAATCCAACACCCTACATCTATTTTTTTCAATTAATTTTAATGAGTCAATTTCTAGTCGAACATGAGCCGAGCACGAACAATCATAGTTAAATCGAGTCGAACATGAACACACTGTTCACAACAAATTTCAAACACAGCTGATTTCGAACACGAGCAATTTCGAACGAGCCGAACACGAGCCAAGTCTGAGCTCGCTCAAACTCAGCTCATTTATAGTCATTTCCATTCCCGCTATAACCAGCCCGCCATTCTACCCAATCTATTGCCCCCACCAACCTCTTGTCCCCTTCTGCCCCAATCTAACTGCCCCCACCAGCCTCATTCCCATTCTGGCTATTAACCCGCCCGCCCTTCCACCCCAATCTCTTGCTCCTCCCATTGCTGCCACCTCTTCTCATACCACCCCCTATTAATGCCATCTACTTCTCTTGCATCAGCCTGCTCATAACATCCACCTTCCATCCCTTCTTCCACACCTACAAACCCCAATCCCACTATCTCGACCGTAACCCACCATTCTTTGTCCTGACCATAGGGTGACTTCTATGTTTGTATTGTTATTTCCTTATTATCAAGTGTCTTTGTTTGAAGAGTAATATTGTCACATTGAATTTCAAGAATAATATTTGCATTTCTATTGTGTTTTGGGTTAACTCCAATATCAAGAATAATGTTAGATTGACAGTTAAAAACAAATGTCTTTTGTTAGCCTACAAGAAATTTAGGGTCTGTTTTGGGTAGCTGCAGCTTATTCAGATAAGTAGTTTATCCTGATAAGCTGCTGATCAACAACTTATTCTGATAAACTGGTTGACTGTTTGGTTTGTGCGTTTGGAAAACAGTTGATTTGCAGTTGTTTCTGGATAAATGACCATTCTATCTTTGATCTAGATAAACTATTTAGCCGTTTGGTTTGTGCGTTTGGAAAACAACGGAGTTGCAGCTTTTTCTGAATAAATGACCATCTGACACTGTGCATTGTTGATGTTTGCAATGAAACTGTAATGACTATACATTTGATTGTGGAGAACAAAAAACTTCATAACAATACAAAAAAAAGATATACTAACCCATTTAAGAGTGAGTATTAAGAAACCTAATAAAAAAATATTGTACAAAAATTACAATTAAAAGTATGATAATATTCATTTCAAATGCAAAAAAAGCATGTCACGAGCAACGTTCTCCGGTTGGGATACAATCGAACCCCGAGCAACGGTTTCCGGTTGGAATATTATCGAACCCAGAACAACGTTATCCAGTTGGGATATTGTCGAACCCCAAACAACGTTGTCTGGTTGAGATATCGTAGAATCGGTCTGGCTTTCTGCCCACCTGAAAAATTTGCAGTCGTCCGGTCTGTCTGCCCACCGGAAGCACTTGCAGAACTGTCGCCCAGAGCTATGTGATTGGCGTGACATGAGTAACAAAGATGACAGTCTGCAGCGACATAACACTCGCCCAAAGTTCCTTGAAAACCTGAAGCTTATTTTCCTACAATTATTCAAGAGAGAACGTCTCATTCATAAAATTAGATGAAATAACCAAAAAAAATTGTAAAATTTGAAAATAAAAAACTGTATTGAATAAAAAAAATGAAAATCTAATTAAAAAAAAAGATAGCAAGTGTGAATACTCAGAGAACCCATAAGGTTCAAAGTGTCATCATGCACCTAACATGCTCACGAAAAAAAATAACATAAAAAACTGAAATATAAAATAAAGAAAAAACAATCATATGAAATTTTCAAATTCAAAATATACTGAACATAAATCAAAATAAAAAAAAACAACAACTGTGAGGCCTCAGAGAAGTACCTAAACCAACGAACGAGTTTATCACAACATGCAGACAATATACCTTTAAAAAAATGTAACTATTTGCCAAACATTATGATGCCAAAAAAAAAAACCAAATTGTAATTGGTATGTCACAAGATAATTCTCCCAAGGGAAAGCCCAAGGATTTACACAGAACACCGATGTCAATCCCAAGCTTCAGTTAATACTTAACCTTTCAGATCATACAAACTGATGCAAAAAATTAGAAAAGAAAGATATCACAAGATTCCTTTCCATGAGATTCCAAACAATTGGCCTTCAATATCTGGGTGCTAAATAGAGGCTGATTCAATATCATCAATTGCTTACCATGAAAAAAAATCTCACCCAAGTCAGTTGGCCATGTCAAAAACAATTAATTCCGTCAAAAGAAACCCAGAACCAACAACAACCTAAACGGTTGCTTCCATAGCCTGTCAACAACCAATACTACTTTACAGCTCAGTTGCTGCATGCAACCTTACCTTCTAAATAATAATTGTGGCTTAAAGGAAGCGCAGAGAAGAAAGTAAAATAAATAAATAAACTTAAGAGGTTCATTTGGTTGCTTGATGTCAAAAATATCTTTTGAAACAATGAAATTTATTGATTCCTTTAGAAAAGCGTTTTCTAAAATCATCAGATGTTGTTAAGTTCAGTTTCGCAGTATAAAAGAAAAAAATCCAAGAAAACAAGCATAGAAGGATCCCGTCAATTGTTTAGATGGAGGATGGTCCATGCTAAACTATAAGTTGTAAGAGGGATTACCTAATCTGTTCACTACCTAAAAGGCAAAGCGATTGTTTGTAGATCGATTTCGGAGAAAAATTCCAACACAGGGGCGAGTAACCAGAGCATAGACGGAGAAGGGAGAAGAGAAGGGTAGACGAGAGAGGCGCGAGTATGGGAATTCAATTGCAGAGCTAGGGCAAGGGGGCGAGATCCAGGACGGGATCGAGGGGCTTAGCACTAATAAGCTCCGGCAGAATGTGGGCCACGGGGTAGACTCCGCGGCCGTGATCCTTTAATAAATTCCGTCGCAAGTTTGCGGACCGTCGATCCATCACGCGAAACAAATAGGGTTTCTACGTTTTTAAAACGCCGAACGCACAAATAAACTGCCCGAAACCGACCCTTAGTCTTTTGTCATTTATTATGGTTTGATCTAAATAGGGTAAATATGTTTAGGGTTATTATGCATGAAATTGTGGTTGTGAGTCTTAGAGTTAGGATTTGGCGGAGATTTCCTACCTCTCGAATTGTAGGAATTGTGAGAGATCGCCAACCTTTCGAATTAGTACCTTATCTTTGTATTCGTGTTTTTTCGGATAATAAGTAAATATTTGCTTTGCCCTAAATTTTTTGTAAGAAATCATGCCGTATCCTATCATAATGTTCACTAGCATAGTAACTAAGCCCTAGTTCATTCAAAAAATTCTATTAAAGACCTATTGACATGCCCTCCCCCCCCAAATCCCTCAATCACACATCAAAATTGTTCAAAATTTTGTTTTGATTGAATGTTAGATTTGTGTTCAAATTTAAATTGCTGATCTTGTAAAACCCCAAACAATCTCCATGTAAATTTCCACATCTAAAATTTAAATTTAAATCTCGTTTAATTGAAATACTTTACTAATTCCTTTGATCCTCCAATAATTTAGATATCCAATTTATTTGGAATCCATTTTTATCTTAGTTGAATTTGAACCATCTTTTAAATAAGCTCTCTACTAATTCATTAATGAAATCAAGCCAAATTTATTTTTAGCCTATTTTGGCCTGATTCATTATAAAATCCCTCATTCGTCAGTAATTTTATTGCAAAAGCAAAGGTTAGTCCCTACGTAAATGTTCCAACATTGATGGGAGATGAATGACAACCCTAATTAGGCTGTTTTTCAAGAAGTTCATCCTCAAGTAGAAATAGCGAACAATACCCAAATCAATGACTTGATTAATTTGTAGCTGAAGTAATCATTTTTGAAACTACTAAAGTTTTCATTGTGAAAGGCTGATTTTGTCTGCTTAAATTTGATTTGCTATGAAGGGTATGTTGTATTGATTGTGTTTAAAAAAAAAAATAACTAAAATGAAAAAAGAACCTGATGGATGGGTTGGATGGCTGTCACTTCTAACCCCTCTTAATAGTTTTTTATTAAGAACGGATGTTCCATTGGAACAGAATGATATCGATGAGCAAGCAAGAGAGGAGGGTGAGGGCGAGAGCGTAAGAAGAAACATAGAAAGAAGCTGAAGGAGAAGTGTAAGATGAAAGGGGAATGTAGCTGAAAACCTAGCTAAATTTCACATAAAAGGCGAAGTCAAGGAAAAAGAGTAGTGTGTTTCCTTTACCTAAGAGTCGACGCCGTGCCCTAATTGTGCGAAGGAAGAGAGGAGATGATAGCTTCGTGCGTGAAGACGGAACCAAGCCCGAGACTTTGACGCCAAGTTTGAAGCACGGAAGAAGAAGGGAGTTCGGGCAGTCGTGGTTGTTGTAATTTCATCTGCGAGGAGCGAAGGTGAAGAAGGAAGAGCGAAGTAGCTTTTGTGGGGAGAACAAGAATCTACCAAGCCTCGCGTGAAGAGGAAGAAGAAGGCGAAGCACTTGTCGTGCGGGTTGAAGTCGAGCCATGCTCGAGGGAAGAAGATGGAGGCGGCGGCTCGTCCATGAGAGTCATAAGCGAAGCTTCTGCGTGAGACCGAAGGATTTATTAAGGTAAAATTAGGCTTTATTTATTTTAAATATTGAATTTAATATATTAGATTTTATTTATTTTAATTAGTGAATTTAATATATGTTTTTGTATTATGATATTAATAGTATGTTAATTAATTAGAAATTATATGTAGAAGAATAAAGGCTGAAGCAAGTCAAAGTATATGGGGCAAGAGTGGCCTTATGTGTAGGGAAATCAAGCCTTTTAAGGTAAGGATTTGTTCATTTTAATCAATGAAAATATATATGTTTATTTATTTAGTGATAATAATAAGTTTAATTGAAATCAGGATTTACCCGAAGAAAGGGAATATAATTTCGAGATCGAGAAGTAGATCACCTTGAAGGATAAGGTATAAGATAATTGAAATTTAAGTTTGATTTATTTAATTTAGATCTAATGATATTAAAATATTAATTTGTAACAACAACTAAGATAAAACATATTTGAATCTATAAGATCTGAATATAGGTAGTCAGTGAGACGAGCAATCAAGGTTGAGGTGAGTAATTATGCTTTCAAGTTAAAGTAATGTTTCTTATGCTTAAATATATTCCTACTTGCATTTTTTATTTTTTTCTTAAGTCAATGAAATTATATATGATTCCTCATATTGTTAGTCATGAAGTATTTATGTTAAATATAGTTGCATAACATTTTAGTTTAGAAAGATATCAAATTATTATATAACCCTTATGTTTTACTAGAGATATACATGTTAGCTTATTTCATGATCACTTATATATATGCTACATTTTTGTTTGTTCATTAGAATTTTTGTAAATGTGCATATATCGGTTTATTTTATATGACTTATAGATATAGTAAGATTGCATTTATTCATCAATAGATAGATGTAAAGTGTTTTATAAAAACAAATGCATGATATGAAAAATGAATTAGTGTATATATGAATGCTTGTATGTGCATGAAAAAGTTTACGGTACATGTAAGGGACGCTAGTATACCCGCACACGTAGTTATATTCCTAACACCCTAGATAATTGTGATGTTTAGATTGCTAATTGCCATGCCGACGGGAGAATATCAGTCAAGGGTGAGTAGACACCTTTTCATCTCAAATAATTGTGCAAATTAAATCACGAAATATTGTGCGTACAAGATCATATTGGTTAGGGGCGTGTTATGTTATATTTTGATGGTGCTTCTAATACAAATGTGAATTTTAAAAGCATCTGAAAATATAAAACTTTTACTTGTAAATTAAATTATTTTCTTTTATGGCTCTTTCATGAATTTTTTAATATTAAATTGTTAGTTATAGAAATAGTAAAACAGAGAATTTATTTTCACGGTTCGATCGTTCGTTTCCGTCTTGGTTAATTCTAAGTCTTGGGCCAGGTTGTGATATATGTGCCATATTTTGTATCTAGAAGGCGGTTTATCATGGCGACATGGACATGATAAACGTATTAATTTAAATATCTAAGATAAACTTCAAAGTAAAGATTGATTAAATCTGTTTTGTACGCAAGGTAAAAACATAAAAAGTAGGCAAATAATTGTAAAACATAACACATAAAAGTGACAAAGAATTGACTAATATTATGGTATTAATAGAGTTTTTGAAAAGATTTCAATAGAGCAATTACAACTTTTGAAAAGTTAGGAGAGAAATAGCCACAATAGCAATGACTACCAAAACTAAATCGAAGGCCTTAGTAAAATTTATAATATAACTTAAGAATCAAATGCCAAAAAATATTGATAAAATGTTTGTTCTTGTAGTGACAGTCTATCAAGCAACTTGGTAGAGCCTGTTACAACAAAAGTTTTATAGCAATGCGTTTTGATATTTCAAACTTAATAAACATCTTGTATTTATTAAAACGTAAACGATAATACATGAATCATATGTAAACAATAAAAAAAGCACAATTTATAATGTAATAATAGTATAATTAATGCTATCATATTATCGGGTTGGCATTGTATTATATGGATTAAAAGAGCAGGCGTTGCATTCTTTAAGGTGCTTTATATTATGTTGATGTTTGTAATCATTTCTATGAAAATTTTAATTAATTTATTTTTTTGCTAACATATTCATATGTAACCAGATATGATACAAGCATGCATATTTAAAAATGTCTCATTGGGCACAATCATTTCCTGTGTGTGTGTGTGTGTGTGTGTGAGATGCATTTATATTATATACATGTTTATGATAAATTTACATATATATTATATACACATTTATAATTTGTTTTACCAAGACATCCTGAAACTAGAAAGATACGCTTCAAACCAAAGAAATTAAGTAATAAACAAAGGAGTCGTCATTTTGTGGATCCGTTGACGTCATTAATTAATATATCGAGGATTTAACCGACTAGTATATTCCATTGAAACTAGGCATACACACTTATATATATTACATGTATTTAATCAATATTTTATAATCGATAAGGTTAGTGCTACTTTCATTATAAAAGTATGATTTGCATGAATAAGCTTTATTGTTTTGAACTTAGGTGATGTGCTTGAAAATAAATATTGTTATCATATGAATCATTTGAAAATTATGGAATTTATGCAACAATTAATTGAGGTAATATTATTTATACATTTGATATTTTATTATGAATATTAAATAAGATATATGAAATGTGCAACATTAAATTAATGCTATATGCTAAAAGATATATTACAATCATCAAGGAAAACACTTCTAACAAGTGTACATTTTTACCATAGTAGAAAGTTACTTATCTCAAAGCCAGCAGTACGAAACTCAAATTTATTAAGATCCCACCAAATCACACAACGTGAAAATCAACTTGAAGGCTCTACATTATGCAAACTCTAGATCATGTATACGCTAAAGAAGCAATTGAATCTAATAGGTTGTCATTCGAGGGTCAATGAACCTAACCTTGGTTACCCAACGGCGTAGTCAGCCTAGATTAATTATTATTATTATTCTTATTTTTACAAAATTAAACCTAGAATTATAAGTATATAATATTCTCAATCTTCATTTTTCAAATATTGTTTCATGTATTTGAGTAATTCTAAATTCACCAAATCTAACATAAAAAGTAAGTAGCAAGAAAATAAATAATCTATGAGAAATTTAAGAATACTAATGTTCTTATGAACTCGAGCGGATTAGATGAATGTTAGTTTTAAAGTAATATTGAAGAGAGGGATGGGGGAAGGAGGAAAAAGGCTTATTTGTATGTAGTTACTTGTTTAAGAGGTGAGGGCTAATGATACTTGCAATTGAATTGAGTGAGAAGGAGATGCTTACATTTTTTATCTTATCGGTTGGAGTCAAATGTGAGGGAGGAGAGAAAGAGAGGGAGGCTCGATGAATGGGTTGCTCAGTTGAAGGAAAGGGGAGAGGGCTTGTGGCTATCTCATTGTCAAAGTGGAAGATGATGGTGAGGTCTCTTTGTTAGCAACTTTGATGGTGGAAAAGAAAGAATTTGCGAGCCCTAAATTTAGTTCTTACACCGAAACTCATAAACAGTATGAGGCAGGATTTGTGAGCATATGGAAGGTGAAGGTGGTGTTGGGCGATTGAAGGAATCTGCTCAAAGGATGGGTTGGGCTGGGTTGGTGGGAGTAGGGTGTTGGGCAATTCACATGAGGTGGAGTATAGGGCTAGTTCAGCTTGTAGTTTCAAATTGATTTATTATGATATGTATCAACAAAAATTTACACTTCTATTAATATTGGAAACCCAAAGCAACATTTGGCACAATTAAGGGCACTTGTATAACGTTGGATACAACTATTTCTGTTGCTATGTGAGTTCGTTATCAACCTAATCAGTATAACCTTTGAGTGGCAAAAGGTACCCTAGTTAAAGGCATTTACCAGATTTAAAATGATGCTTATCTAATGATATTAACAAGCTATAGTATATTATTATTATTGCACTATGAAGTGATACATAAGGATGATTTGTTTAGTATTTGGATATGTTATATAGAGGATTGATAATATAATTTAAGAATTAAGTCAAATGCCTATCTCAGGAGAGATGTGCGATGAAATCAGTTGTTATTGATGATTTACACTAATTTTGTGAATTTTAATTATTCTGGCTATATTGTATGGTTGTAAGTGTTAGATCTTCAAAAGGTCATTAATAGCTAAAATGCACGTGATATATATAAGAATTATAATGAATGTGTGGAAAAATTGGAAAACATAGATTAAGATATGATTATAATAAATGAATGGTTGGAGTGATTTCTATTGAAATTAAGATAGTTATAAATAGACTTAGGTGATTTGTACTTGTATAATGAATGATAGAAAATGCACCTTAGATAGATAAAATTAAAGTTGAACGACCAAGAAGGAAAATTGGTAGACTTAAGGTCTGTTTGGGGCAACTGCAACTTATTGGATAATCTGCTGATAAGTTGATTAAAAATAATCTGCTGATAAGCTAGGTGCGATAACTATTACAAATTTTTATTTTTTTGGAAAAGCCAGACCGCAGCTAGAAAGCTGCCAGGTGCGGTGTGAAAACGCTGTTTTCAGCATTTTGAAAACGCATAAGCTGCCAAAATGCAGTTTACCCAAACAGGTCAGGTGTGTTTTCAAACCGCCACCGCACCAAATAAGTTGCAAAACGCCACCGCACCAAATAAGTTGCCCCAAACGGACCCTTAATGTAATATGAAATATAAGCTATTCAAAATGATTTGAGAAGAATATGTTTTACATTTCACTATATAGGAATGAACAAAAATGAGGGTTCATTAAGTGACCCCAAATAATTAGAATAATATGAGTGATGATGATGAAGTGATTATAGTACTCACTAGTTATATGTCTCTTGTTTAGTGTTCACTAAAATTGCTCTATCAACTTGTTATTAAGAGGACTCATGATTCATTTTGCAGAAGCTATGCATGTGGATGCTTTATTTTCCTCCTGTTATTGAATTGTTAATGCTTGTCATCATGATCTATACACATTATAATTCCTACTAGTTAATGCCTAATATAACACAAGTGGAGATGAAATAATGATCAGGCCTGAACCCTTACTCCAAGTGAATGTTTTGCCTTTCCTTAAGAACTAGCTATTATAAAATATTTACCAAATTTATTGTAATATTCAAATTCACGTGCAGTTTTCCACATTTTATGGGCTTTATATTACATTCACATGCCTAGTAAATTCAAATATCATTGTGGCACACCATTAGTGCATACTTGTGTATGGGTGTCGTCTGTCCAATGTATAATTAGCAAATGAAATGTTTACTTTTTGACTTGTTCAGACAACTTGATTGGTCTAACTGCCCGCCCTTTTCCACCATAAATCAATTAATTATATATTGGATTCACCAGAAATGGCTTTTTTTAAAAGAAATTTTTAGCCACCTACTTCAACGAATATGGGAGGGAGCTTCGACATGACGAGAGAAAACACGGCTTCGACTATGAGTTATAATTAGGGCTACATATATATATTTATAGTTTTCTACTTTCCTTGTCCTATTTTTTGCCAAATCATGTCCAACTCTTGTTCAATGTCATGTTGAGGTATGTCCCAGTTTTGTTAGGTTTGATAAAAATTAGACATTTCTGTGTCTTTTTTATAAGTGTCGGTGCTACATAGTTCATCGTATTCAGGAGAACATTCTTACACTAATTCAAAATAAAGTTTAGCTTGACTTTATTTATTTCAACGTTTGTTGAAGATTTGAATTGAGTGGACTTTACTTATGGATCGTGAGCTTGCTTGTTTTGATTTTGAACATGTTTGGAACCTTATGTAAACAATTTGGCCTATACTCATGTGAGCATGGGCCATTTTTGGGCATAAATTGTGCAGTTAAACATTCTAAGCTCCCTCCAATGAATGTTGGAGGGAGCTTCGACATGATGATAAGAACCACGGCTTTGAATTTGAGTTATAAGTAGGGCTACATATATATTTTTAATTTTCTACTTTTTGTGTTCTATTTTTTTTCGTTGGAGGGAGCTTCGACATGACGATAGGAAGCACGGCTTTGACTTTGAGTTATAATTAGGGCTACGCATATATTTTTAATTTTTTACTTTTTGTGTCCTATTTTTTTTTCCCAATCTTGTCTAACCCGTGTCCAATGTCATATCGAGGTATGTCCCAAATGTGTCCGGGTCTGATAAAATTTAGACCTATTTTGACACCTTTTTATAAGTGTCAGTACTACATAGTTCATCGTGTTCAAGAGGACATCCTTACACTAATTCAAAATAAAGTTTAGCTTGACTTTATTTATTTCAATATCTGTTGAAGATTTGAATCCAGTGGACTTGGATTGCTAGCTTTTTTTTTTTATTTTGAAAATTTTTGAAACCATAGGTGAACAATTTGGCCTATAGTCAGGCGAGTGTGGGCCGTATTTGGGCATAAATACTGCAGTTAAAGAAAATTATGTGTAAACAAATTTCTGCAGAAAATTCTTGTGATGGCTCGGCTATATTAAGGATTCAAACTCCAGAATATAGTATAATTAATTGTATGCAGCTTGAGTTCTAATTATTTCTATGGATTTATAAATAGCCTTTTTATGATTGAGCGTTCTTCTCTTTCATATACATATTCACCAATTGTTTCTCTTACTAGTAGCCTTTTCAGGGATTTTATAGATCATAAATTTGTGGTGCCACTTGAGCTATTTCTATTTCTATGAGGGGATTTGCAGCAGCCTTGTGAGGCTTTGATGAATATTTTCTTGTGAACATGCACAACAGTACCTTGATTAACATTACTGCTATTTTTGTAACTATATCAGAGTATAGATATCGAAAACTATACTGAAAACTGATAAATAAATTGAAATAGTTAACTGAAGACAATAAGAATAAATAGAAAACGAAAAAGCAGAGAAATAATTCCAGTTAAAAGTTTTATGGACTTACATTTAACCTCTATATAGGACGAGGAATAATTATGTTGTCGCAGAAGTATCCTCTCCGTTAAAAACCTGTTTGTGCAAGTTCTGTATATTTTTTAAAAACAGAAATATAAGTGCCTAGTGGTTAAACTTTGTTGAACCTAACTAACAAGTAAACAATAAGCAATAACCATGTAAAAACTGTTAATTCATTCTGTATGAATACAATAGAAGCTATTAATCTGTGGTAGCTAGAAGTGCCAACTACTTTCTCTTTATCCTTTCACCTGCAAAAGAGAAATGGCACTACCTGCTGGGTTTCTTTGAGCATTTTAGTTTGAGTCTGGTTTTGATTATCTATTTTCTTATTTTTGAATGTTTTGGAGTCGATTAACTTTTGATGGTGGTAGTTGCTAGTTGGATTGGCTGTAGGATGCTAGATATGAAATGTTTTTGCTATTGTTTTGTTATTTTTTTTCTCTTGAATTGCACCTATTATTTGAATGATTCAAAAATCACATAAGAGAAATCATTTCCCACCCTAATAGTTGCAGTAATAATCTAATCTCTCTCTTAGTTTTCTTATACTACTAGTTTAAATGATGAACTGTGTAACGCTGGTTCTTTGATATTGATGGGCACATTGGTAGTCTTCTTTCCATATTTTATCATGAATATGTAAACGGTTATGAACTCCGGCTTAGAAATTTATTTATTTTTTCAAATATTTCTCATGTATTCATGATTAGGGTTTGCGTAATGTAAATTCACCTTGTTTTCTGCATACAATTGGTTTTTGTTTTTGATTGCTATGTTTTTGTATTATTGGTTTTTTGAATTAATTCTCACATATACTTAGGCCCATCTGAGGACAAGTTGTTTGTTGCATCACTCAACAGGCGAGCCACTGAAAAAGAAGTCGAGGAAGTATGAATTTCTATAGAATTTCTATTGTTATGATTTCTTCATCAAAGTTATTCTTTTTTTACATCATACATCTTCTATATTAAACATGTGAGCCTATGGCTTTTGAATTTCCAGTTTATCATCCTATGATGTATGCTATCATTTTGTATGCTAAGATACTCTCTATTATTGTTTTTGTGAACTTATCTTGGAAAAATGGTGGTTTTTAAACAATACCAGATAAGTCTCGAGTAGAATTTCTTTCCTTAGCCTTACGTTTTTTTATGTGGTCCATTATTTTGCTTATTTCTTTTGATATACTAGCACATTTTAAAAAATGAAAATTCTGTGACAGATTTTTGCTCTCTATGGGCATGTTGAGGATGTTTACCTTATGAAAGATGAGATGAAACAAAGCCGTGGTTTGTACTTTCACTCTACCTTTACTAGACTATTTTACCTGCATTACATGAAGATTTAGGTATCTTTGTTTTCTTCTTTGTGGAGGATGTGGTTTTGTGAAGTTTTCGAACAGGGATATGGCTTTAGCAGCAATGAACGCATTACATGGGACTTATGTGATGAGGGTAAGTTGGATTTTTTGTAGTTTTTCTCTTAAATCTGTGATTTATTTGATAACTATTCTATTTTTTTTTAATTAGGGATGTGATCAACCATTAATTGTCCGGTTTGCAGAACCAAAGAGGCCAAGGCCTATAGATCAGAGGTTTTTCTGTTCGCTTGAAATTGTGATTATATTTTAGAATTTTTAACAGTTCTGTCAAAGCATATTGTTATCTTCTCTTTTCCTTTGCTTGACAAGCAGGAAAGCCCCTAATTTGGGGGTCCCGGTTTTGGTCCTCAGTCTGACGCTGTAATCCTTAACAGGTAGTTTCTGTCTCTTCAAGAAGAGCTTCACTTCTTTTCCTTACTTTCGTAACAAACCTTCGTGAATGGAAGAAAAGGGTTATTGATGTTGTGTATTGTTTGGTTATTAAAAATTTTACGGCTGTTGTTTTCTTGCTAAATTTTTAAATTGTTTGCAAATCTTTGACGTTTTAATGCGCTGATCCCTAGTGTTGTAATAGTTCCCATCTCTGTGATTGGGCATTTTGAATATGGTATTTCCAACAATATCACTGAACCTGTTTTTCCAGTTTTTCTGCATTGCAGGAGCTAAAAAACTGTATGAATGTCCTCCTTGGTGTAACACGAGCCCGTTGACCTCATTTTTAGTGAGGTCTAGTTTTCTTCTTAGGGTTTAGGGTCTAGCCTTAGGGTTTTTCCTTTGACTATCTTAGAGCCTTAGAAATGGGACCCGCCTCATTTTAAAAATTCAATACGCTTCTTTACTCTTTTGGAGTTTCGCATGTGTGGTATCGGTTTCTAAAATCAAATTTGACGCATTTTTGACCCGATTGTCGACGAGGGTATTTGAACGACCTCGAATGGTAAAACGGACCGCGCCGATGCGTCCGGAATGTTGAAATTACTTAGGGTGGACACCCATTTTGCTTGGGCGCCGCAGAAACGGACCGCGCCGATGCGTCCGGAATATTGAAATTACTTCGGGTGGACACCCATTTTGCTTGGGCGCCGCACACGAATAAATTGCACAAAATTTGATTTAAAATACCTTAAATCCCTAATCCCGCATTCACGCACAGCCTCTTGCCCCCTCTTTTTTCTTCCGTTCGCGACCCAGATGCGACTCGCCCCTGCTTCCCAGGAGAAGCCCTAGCCGAACCCGATCCCCTTCTTTTCCTGCAAGCTACCGTGCCCGAGCCCTAGGGCCGAATTGGTCCCAGCTGAGACCCTCTTCTTCGCGCGTCTCTGGCTCGAGGTCTCCTCCTCTCTGCCGCTCTGCCTAAAAGCTCCTCACTGTCGCCACGCCTCTGTCTTCACCTGCTCCCTGCCGCGCTCCAGCTTTCTACCCGCCATGCTCCTCTGCGCCTTTTGTCGCTTCTCGCCCGTCGCCTTCAAGTCTCAGCTCTCCCCCCCCAGGTGAGTTCAGGTATCCTTCCTCCTCCCTTTTCTACTATAAAAACCCCACTTGGGGAATGGTTTAGGGGTTGGCCAAAATTTTGGAGGAGAGGGGAGGTGCTGCCAGATTGTTTCTAGACCTACTCTTGCTTTTCTTGTGTGCTCTACATCAAGAGGTAACCTCTCTTCCCCCCATAATGAATTGGTGATCTTGATAGTCTTTTGATTCCCTCGCTTGGTTACTCTGTATTCTGGCTTGGCTGCTCGATATACCTGCTCTACTTCTTGATTTCTACTTCTTGATGTCTTTGTTGGGTTGCTGGAAGGTTTAATTTCTTAAGCATGAAATGTGGAGCATGTGTAACATTGGGTGGTCTATTTACAAAGTCCTAAAACATTGGGTGTTATCTATGCATGAAATTTCTTGCTGGCTTTTTTTTTAAACTGCTATGGATGGTAATACCACTCTTCTAGTCTTGGAAGATTTACATGCATATTTACATATTTAACACCCAGTTATTTGGTATTTAAACTTATCACGCTTTTGGGGTAATAAATCTATGCAAGAGGAGTGGTGACTTTGATTTGTGAATCGGATTTGTGAATCGAGATTTGAAAATCGAGATTTGAATGTTGAATAACATGTATGTGAAAATAAAATGTTTGGGTCTTAGATATGTGAAATCATAACATTCTTGTGGTATGTATATACTTTGCTGCTATCTCACTTCACTGATTTGGGTTTATTTAAGCAGCAGTTTTACTTGAATAGCTGCAGCTTTTTGGCTGCTTTTGCCCACTGTTTGGGCACGTTTTTTTTGAAGTCTTTGGGAGTTGGTTTTACTATCTTGTGTGCTGCAGTTTTTGACATCTATTTGTGGCTTATATGAGGCTCATTTATAGAGTTGTTGGAGTTTGTTTTGCTTCATAGAGCACAGCAGTTTCTGGGGCTTGTTTGTGGCTCGGCTTTGAGGCTTATAGGGCTGCGGTTTTGACATTTGTTTGGGCCTTGTTTGTGGCATATTGGGTTCAGTTTTGAAGATTTGTATCGCAATGGTTTTATGCCTTGCTGTAGTCTCTGGTTTTGGTTTGCAAAAATTCGTATGTATAGCATTTGAATACAGAAAAGCACCCACAATACCTTGGATTATATAAGACAATGTGTGTTGGAGATAAGGAAAAAAAAAGAATTTACATACATACCTTGTAACTCCTATGCATTCACATTTCAGTCAAGGTTTTTCAATGAGTTGGTTGGGACTGAGTGTAGTTACTGGATCCCCCATGCATTCAATGAAAAGGGAAATAGAGATTTACATACATGCCACCCAATTCTTATATATTTACATTTCTAACACCTCATCTTTCATGATACATAAAAAAAGAGAGGGGGTGTTATCACATTTTAAGGAAAGCTACACTCCATATTTTTTATCCTAAGCATCCTCTACAACTTTTTTTTTTTTTTTGACATGTCTTTGTTTTGATTGTAAAATGAGCTGGTTTGATTTCTTTTAGTTATGAATTTTCCAGGCTTATGTCACACAACCATGTTAATTTGCAGAACCTTCCTAGTGCTGATCTCTGTTGATATGATTATAATTTATCTTGGAAATAATTAGATAGGTGGCTTTGCTTTAAGCCGTGTATATTTTGTTCGTTGTGGGAAAGGATCAACAAGATAATGATCATCCGGGCTTATATGTTGCTTGAGGACATAAAAAAAAAAGAGAAGAGAAAGAAAAGATGAAAAATTTTCTAATATTTAGGAATGGCTTGGAAGTTTCTAAGTTGTATCTTTTGGAGATGTTTCATGGCTAGCATGGGGAGTGTACTTCACCTCTTTACTCATTCGAGAAGCCCCGCCAATTGTATGTTTTAGGCTAACCCTCCTACCTCTTTGACTCTCCTCTCTTGAATTAGTTTTGGAGGTGGGTTAGTTTTCTTTCTTTTTCATTTATTATTTTTCGGTTTGTTTTCCTTGCTTCTTGGTTTATGTTTTTGGTGCTTATGTCCGATACATAAGTGCACACATATAGTCTTTTGCTATATATGAACCATCAAACAAGGTTGCAAGTAGGTCGGTTTTGTTTTGGGGCTTAGGGCGGTGATGACAACGACACGCCGGTGGTAGAGCGGAATGATATTTCATTCTACGACATCAGGACCCAATCCTGAGATCTGATGAACTGTAGGATGATAATATCATTCACCGACACAAGACTATCGGGGGACCCATACCTTCTTAGGTTGTTGGCGGTCAATGACCCCCCGCCCGCCCGACAGCGTGATTAACTCGTGGACAATCATAGTTTTCAAAAGTGATAAGAACAAGACATGATAAGATAAGAACAAAACATCATAAAAGCAGATACAATATTTATAAAAATATTTTTCCTACAAAATTGATATAACTTCCTTTTGTATGCCTGAAATCCATGTGCATGCTAAAATATAAATTTTAAATATATCGTAATTTGGTTGTCCACTTGTCAATTACCAGTACCGGGCTAAGGACTTCTCTCCTAAGTTAGGTTTATTAGGACATCCTTCTAGTTGAGTGACGGGCTCTATACATCCAATATGACCGATAGTAGCCTTCGACGTCCCTCGAGTACAAATATATAGTATCTGAGCCTAGCCCCGACTCGAGTGCTCGAGTGCTTGCGGTCGAGTGCTTGCGGTTTTCTTTCTTCGGATTTTTCGTGGGATTTTATTGGAACTTTTAGTAAAAGCACTCGTGGTTTTTTTCTGGGATCTTCCCGTGTTTTCGGTGACTTTCTTTGAGTTACCATTTGCTGTTTTTTACTTTGAGATTTCCATCGCGAGTCATTTGACGATTTTCTCGAGTTTTTTTTCGGAATGAGTCACTTGCCGCTCTTTCTTGAGTTTTCCATGTAGTAATTCTTTTGTTGATACAACACACCATCGCGAGTCATTTGACGATTTTCTCGAGTTTTCTTTCGGAATGAGTCACTTGCCGCTCTTTCTTGAATTTTCCATGTAGTAATTCTTTTGTTGATACAACACATGCTAGTTACTTTCTTTAATTCTGTCATTGTAGTTGTACTTGCTACTGTTTCTTTTACACACTATACCTTAAAATAGGAGGCTAGTAGTTGGTTTTATAGGAGGTACCCGACAGCAGATCGTTGACTCAACAATTACATGTACACTTAAAATTAACATCGAACTCGAAGGTGCTACAACGAACGAGGAGCTTGGAGCAAACACCGAGCAAACACCGTGAGCAGCACGACGAGGACACACAGAATAGCAACTTCGAGACGGATCTACAACAACAAAACCTTTTCTTAGTTTAAACAACAAGCCATAGGACTTCGAGATAGTCTGCCTAGCGCAACATAAATCCTCATCTTATCTTTTAGGCCTTTGCACAGCCAGTTTGTGCAATTTAAGCCCTAATTTGCTTTAGGTTCCGAGGTTGTCGTCCGATACGACGTAAACTCTCATATCTTCCTGACTATTTGTATAACTGTGTCACGTAAATATGTCCTAAATAATAAGACCGGCAGGATGAAATATCAAATAACATCTTCTTGAAATTGAAGCTAAACAATATGATAGTTTGGGAAGTCACTGAAATTTTTCTCAGGATCCGTGACATTCCTTACTTTTCTTTCCTGCGACTCCAGAAATAATTGTTCCTATTTGGTCATTTTCTCCACTTGACTTTTCTATGTCTAACCTTGGAAACCCTAAACTTTGTATTCATGAAGATTGATATCTTTGGTCATCATCGAGAGTTCTCTTAAGTGAATTCAGTCATTTGAGAGGTAATTAACTATAAAACTATAAAGGCTTGCCTAACTATAAAGGCTTGCCTCTATAGGGAGCTTTGAGAACCTATGTAATATAAATCCTATCTAATTTTTAACATTAGGTAGGAGAACTTATCGGTTGAAAAAAATAGTTCGCAGACCAGACGGATGTCATAAATTTCTATAGTTTATTTAATTAAGTCTCACTATCAAGTAACACGCATATTCCTCGGGATATGTGTGTTAATTGCGGTGTTGTGCTCGATCATTTAAACTATTAAATATATGAGATCTGTTCGGTCTCGTATTTTTCAAAATTAAACAGTTACATTTCAAATCTATATAACTATATATTATTAAATCAAACACCTTTTTTTTTTTCCAAATTTTAACGACCGACAGAGCCCTTATGGATGAATATTTGCTTAGCTTCTTTCTTCTTGCCGATGTGGTTGCAATAGCATAGAAAAAAAGAATATGGTTAGGGAAGTAACCTATTTTGGAGATGAATGACTGAAGAGTTTAAATTGTATCTGTTTTTACAGTAGCTTCATTTTCTCTTAACTCTTGAATTGTTCTATCTGATAATATATATGTCTAATGTCTATGATGCCCATTTAAATCCCTTCTTTGTAAGACGAAAGTCGTTTCCTCCCTCTTTTCTAATGTACTGCTATGATAAGGGAATCCGTATGATATCAATCATGCCAAATCAAGCGGAAACAGCCCACCCAATCGGCCATAGGCTAACTACATGGCGTAATAACTGGCCACAACCAGTTTAATGCGTGCATGTTTTCGCGCCTACTTAGGACAATATTCATTTATCATCTAATTTCTTCTGTTTTTATTAGATTTAATTATCCCCTTTAGAAAATATCTTGTTTAAAGTAAAATATTTATTAGAACTAGATAGGATTTGGTTTAAAGTAATAGGCTTTATCCATATTGCTCCATTTCTATAAATAGGGACCACTGGCTTGTTATTGATTATTTTACATATTATGAAGTGATTGAAAATTGTGCAAGGCCAATCAAATTCTTTTCTAGTTTCAACTTGTGTACTTGGATCATTTAAAGTTGTATATGCAAAATCTCTCGCTTAACCCATCCTAGTTTGGAAGAAAGCTTATGATCAACGATCCTTCTAATCTTGCATTATAGCCCCGTTTCCATGACTATTTGCTCCTCTTGCACAGCACTACATCTCTTATTAGCTTTTGTGCCCTGCCAACGAGCTCATTGTTAACATCAATCCAACAATTTCCTCAGTTCATGCCCATTTAGTTCCACATCTTTGTCACCTCTGCTGTAACACCTCTAAAATTTTAAAAATCTGTTACAGAAATGTTAAGGAGGACTAAGCAACAATGGAAACGGAAGAGCAGAAGTCAGAACAGGAGTTCAGAGTATTAATGATGAAGTGAGGAGATGGGGATGATTTTTTTGCTGTTATTTGAAGGTGATGAGAGCGAGTTCCCTCCAAAAAATTATAATGATTAATAGGGCAATTGTGTGGGAAGAAAACACCAGAAGGAATGTAAAAAAGATCAAAAGATGAGGGTGAGGGGCTTACCTGGACTCATGATCATTGAAGTAAAAAATGACGCGTAGGATTTGATTGAGGGATGTAGGGGAAAAGCCAATTTTTTATCTTCAATTTGCAATTGGGCTTCAATGAGTTTCTGCAATCACTAGATGGATTGAAATGGTTCCGGAGTGGAGCTGTAAAGCTCGTAATTGAACTCATGCAATTTGAAACCCATGCCACAATGGGTTTCAAAATGATAGGATTCAAAACCCATGCCTTGATCAATTGAGACGTGGATTTTGAAGATCAAGGAGAAATAAAGGTTTTGAAGCTTTTTTCCTAACAGCTCAAAATAAAATGGGTTCCTTGGTGCAGGTTTCAAAAGTTTTCTCAGACCTTAATGATGAGTTAATGTCATATGTAATCTATTACATTGTGTGCATGCCTTCTGTTTATTAGTTTTTAATAATTTTTAATGTCAATGTTTGATTTAAAATGTCATGAGATCATTTCATTTTTTGAAATTTTATATTATGTGGTTCTTAAGTGTTTTCATAATATACAATTTTTTTGTTATATGTGCAGTTCAATTAACTAAAATGTGCTTTGGTTGTGCTTTTCAATTCAAAATAATCTATTGTGCCCCATAATGTGCTCTGCTCTTTAACAACCTAGATTTCAATAGGATTATTCATTATTTTCGATAATTAATAATCCATTTTTCTTGTTTCCATATTCTTCTTTGTATCCCATAAAGCTTGGTAGTACATTTGAGGGTATTTTCTAATGCAATTTGGCTTTAAAAAAGGGTTCCTCAAGGATTGAAATCTTGAATAATTTTGATCATTAATTTTTATCATTAGTCTTATGCTAATTATTTAAGGTTGAACTTATATATTTTAATTATTCATTCATTCCTAATAAGACTTAGAAAGAAGATATGATGCATGACTATTCGGTTTAACCAAGTTTATGTAGGCAACCAGAAAATTTTGATGAGGCACGTGGTGGCCACATACCTCATAAGCGTTGGACCCCACAAAGTCCACAGTCAGGTGGGCTGCCAACTCAGTCAAGTACTCAAGGATTTGGAAGTCAAACAACTGTCATGGGTGGCATTACTCCTACGTTGGCTGTTGGAGTAAACTCTTTATTCTCTCTTTTTTTGGTTTCTCTGTAAGATCAGCATCATGTTCTCTAAATTCATCTTTGTTTTCATTATGTACTTGTTAGTCCGGCTCCTTTGGAGATGCTGTGCCTTCTACAAATGGTGCTTTGCCAAATGTTGCACCGATATCATCTTCTTCTCAGGTAAGCCTCAATTTTTTCTTAATTTTTTGTATTGTCTTGAACTAACCATCTATAATTATACCTTCTGAAAGTCTGTTTATGTAACAATGCTATCTTTTTTCCCCCATAGAGTTTTAACCCACCTATTGCGCAAGCCCCTCCAGCTATGGGCCAACATGTGTTGCCATTGCAGAAGTCTCTCCCGTTGCCCCAAAATTTACCACCGGCATTGCCAGTGCATAATGCTCTTCTTTCATTTTCACATGCACAAACACAAGCTTTACAAGCACCAATGCAGCAACTTGGACAGTTTCAGCTTCCCCAATCCATCGGGTTCAACTCTTTCAGTCAAGCACAGCAAGTTCCTGGTCTCAGTGCACAACTATCTGCCTCTCCATCTCTAACTCCACAAAATGCCACTGCTGCTACTCTGCTTAATTCTAATCAGCAACTTGGGCAGCAACAAGGTTTGCCAGCTGTTCCTAATCAACAGCAGTTGCCTTTTTCTAACATCTCGCAGCAGTTGCTTCAGCAACCAGGACATCAGTTGCCAACCCAGATGCTGCTGCAGCAGCAAGCTCAAACTTTACAGTCAAGCTACCAGTCTTCACAGCAGGCAATTTTTCAGATTCAACAACAGCTACAGATGATGCAGCACTCAAATCTAAATCAGCAGCAGAGTTCTCAGTCTGCCAAGCAGCAGGTAATCTCATACACTATTTTGGCTTCAGGTTTCCAGTATTTGGTTATGTACGTTTTTCCTGCTCTTAGGTTGTCTGAATTCCTAAATTGTAATGCCTATCTATGCCTTAGTTAGGAGCATGCTATATATTCTAGTCTTCTGTTTCACTATAAAATCTTTGGTATGAATGCCTACAATCTCTTTTAGTTTCTGAGCTGTGTTAGATTTGCCATTAATAGCTTTCCTATTGCAAAATCCTTTTAACAGTCACCATGGTCTGGCCCACCAGCAACTTCAACTACTCCTAGCATGCTTGGTGCTGCTATCCCATCAACTATATCTGCAAACCCATCAAATGCTTTAAGTGCGCCATCTGGAGCTGCTGCTTCAACTTGCAACTGGACGGAGCATACTTCTCCTGAAGGATTTAAATACTACTACAATAGTGTCACCCGTGAAAGCAAGGTATATTTATTTGCGGATAGTGATTAGTAAGTTTTTTAACTTTTTTTTTTTATATCCTTTCTATGATATTGTTTTTCTTCCCTTGTGTATTTGCTGCAAGTGATTAGTAAGCTTTGTTTGACAGTGGGAAAAACCAGAAGAGCTAACAGTTTTTGAGCAACAGCAACAGCAGAAGTTGCTATTACTGCAGCAGCAACAGCTACTGCTGCAGCAACAGAAAATCGTTGCCCCACAACTTAAATCTCCCTCTCATGCTCCATCACAGATGCAGGTTCAGACTATACAACAAATGGCTTCAACACAAGTACAGCCTCAAATGCAGCCAAGACAGCAAGCGCAATTGCAAATCCTTCAACCTTCCTTAGCTGTCAGTAAAATCTGACTTGCATATTTCTTATTTATGAGAACTGTTTGTTGGACTAACTTTTATATTTTCCCATCAGTATCAGGCACCTGGTGTGGCAGGTCATCAATCTGTTCTGGTTAGTTATTGTCTGAAGTTATTGTTTATCTTTGGGATTCCAAATCTTATATGAATGTTTTGACTTGGGTTGACTTTTGTTTGCATGCAATGTTCGTCAAGTTTATATATATAGAGAGAGAGAGAGAGAAAGAGAGAGTAGAAGCTGGAGCCTGTTGCTATTGAGTGGCCACCTAGTATGATATTTGTAATGGTGTGATGCCCATGTTGCAAAATTGTGCGTCTGCTGGAATTGAAGGAGGTTAAGGGTCTACTTGGGGAAGCTGTAGCTTATTAATAAGCAGTTGCCCCAGAAATCTGCTGATAAGCATATGTTGAAAATAAGCTGGCTGACTATTTGGTTTGTGCTGTTGAAAAAAAACTGTTTCTGGACAAATGATCATTTTGCCCCTGTGCAGTAATGTTGTTTGCAACAGAATTGTCATAACAATATATTTGATACTTGAGAAACAAAAATTCATTTCAAAACAGTATAAAAAATAAGATATACACCTCACTTAACAATGAATATAATGATTATTAAAATAAGAAACAAAACTATTAAAATAACATTTAATAATATGTTAATATTATTTTAAAGTTGAGACTGCGTATGTCAGTAGCTAAGTCGTCTTCCATGGATACTCTACACGCCTGGTCACTCTCGACAGTTGATTCTTCGAGTCTATCTGCCCACCGGAAGAAGTCACAGTTCTCCATAATTCTCTGCGGACACTTACAAAACTCTTCTATAGCTATATGACTGACGTTATATCAGCAAGGAAGTATGAAGTCCACAGTAGCAGAGCAATCGTCGAGAGGTCCATGAAACCCTATAGCTCATTTTTGCTTAAGGTTTCAAAAGACAATCTATCAGTCATAACATAAGTATAAATTGAAAAAAAAAGTAATGAATTACAGTTTAGTGCAGGCGTGAGATTTCAGAAAACCAACCAATGAATCTGTCACTACAATAATACAACAAAACTTATAAAACAGGGGTTCTTGAGGAGGCTTGGAGTCCATGATGGCTATGTAGTTTATCAAATTAATCCATATTTATAGGCTGCCATACAGAACATGTTACTGAATCTTGTGGAGTGTCCTTGTAGTAGCTCCCCAACTTATTTATCACCAATATAAGTGGATGTCGTTCAGGGAGTTTGATTGACGTATGAGCTGTAATACTCATACATAATACATACTGCTGTCACAATTTTTCTTCTACACCTCTCTTTGTGAGTCCATGCCAAATAAGTGCTCTGTTCATGTAATATATGTGAATCAATCAATGTTTAAAAACATCTAAAATCTAAATCCGGTTCAATTCCACAGAATTTGAATTTCTTGGTGGTTGACACTGCCTACAATATGCGGGGAAGTTGATTACTTTAAACAGTTCAATAAGAGATTATTGGGAAAAAGTTTTTCGTGTAACAAAAATTAAGTATTATAATTTGTTACGTCTAATTTCTCTACACCATTCCTCCGAAGCATCAATAGTCCGTTTGATTGGATCTCAACCTAAGCCTGTACATTTCCGTTTTAATTCTTTCCATAATTTCTAGTCATTCTTCAATTGATCTCATTTGTTCTTGAGTTGCAACCTATCACACTCCCTTTCTGCCATTTCCTTGAACTTCATCATAATATTTTGCCACCCTTGCTTGTTAAAATAGGTGATTAGTCTATTTTCCAGCTCAACCTCCTTAAGGCAGAGGTTGCAAAATATGAGTTTGGCTTCTTTATCTAGCATGACTGATGAACCAACTTCTTTAGACTTAACTATTATGTTACTAGAATTAGAAAAAAAAAACAAACTTTAATGTTTCACAACAATCTCAACACGATAATTAGCCACGAGAACCCACACAACCACAACACAACCACTTGTAGCCCAACACAAAACAGAGCTACCGCATAATACAACTACCCCCACCCCAATCCACAACCTACCACCACACAGTACACATCACACATCACAAGGCAGAGCCACCACACAACCCAAATATCCCAATCCATAGATTACCACCACCACCACAACCCACCATCACTACATCACGACACAACACACATCACAAGCCAGAGCCACCACACAACCCAAATGCCCCCACCCCAATTGACAACCTACTATCACCACCCCAACCCACCTCCACCACACAACAACACAACACACATCACAAGCCAGAGTCCATTCATGGTCCATGCATGATTTTCATTTACATACCCCAACCCGCAACCACCACACAACCCAAGGCACACTCACACAACACAATCCAGATCCAACACACACACACGTGTGACCCAACACACACACACACACACACAATCCAAACCCAACACATCAACACACCAACAGACCAACAACAACCCAATAAAAATCAACAATCCAAACCCAACACACCAACACACCAACAGACCAACAGACCAACAACAACCCAATAAAAATCAACAGAAACTCAAACACCAACACACTGGACAAGCACACAACCCAATACAGACTAATACACACACACTGGACAACAACAACCCAACTACATATTCACCACAGAATTCACAACCACCGCACCACCCCGACCCACAAACCACATTTCAAATTATAAGAAATATGCTCTGAATTCACAGCCACCAGAGGCAAGGACACCACCCCAAAGTCACACTCACAACCACCACTTCCACCCACAATCACCACACAACCACAACCCACCACCACAACCAACATCCACAACCACCAACAACAAAGACACAACCCCAAGCCACAACAACCATTCCAACTTTTGAGCTCAATTAACATACAAAAAAGTAGGTAACATATTATGCATATAGAAGAGAGTAGCACCCCCACTACAACCACTCTAAAGCACAACCCACAAGCCACAACCACTACCCCAACTCACAACCACCACACAACCACAAAACTCACAAAACAAGCTAGAGCCAGTACACAACCACAGAATCACCCCAACCCACAAGTAGTACCACCACACAACCACAGCAAGCACCCCAACCCACAACCATCACCCCAACCCACAACCATCACAAAACCACGAAACCAACAACGCAAGCTTTAACCACTACACAACCACATAACCTCGCCCCAACCCACAAGTACCAACACCACAACCACAATCAACATCGCAACTCACAACTACCACCTCAACCCACAGTGACTATACAACCAAAAAACCCACAACACAAGCTAGAGCCCCTAAACAAACCACAGAACCCCACCCCAACCCACAAATACCACAACACTCCAAATCACATCCAACACCCCAAACCACATCCACCATCCCAACCCACAGCCACCACACAATCACAGAAACCACAACACAAGCTTGATTCACCACACAACCACGAAACTTTCACTAATGCAAAAATTAAATCACATTGGTGGAATGCTTCTTTTATATTTTTCTTATGAAAATAAAAGAAAAGAGTATAAAAACTCAAAAGCTCATGCATGAAAGCATTTACATGTTTAACATAAAAAAGTAAGCTATTGCCAAACAACAAAAGCCTTTGGACCTCTCCAAAACTTATTAATCAATCTTTCTCAACTTGTAAAACAAAAAAAATATATTATTATGAAAAATAACTGAAGCATTACTCCACAGTGTTGTCATGATTGTGATTAACAGGCTAAAATAATCATCCATATCAACTTGTTATGATGTTCTATTACCCATTATCATCTCTTCCTTCCGATGGTTAATCATCAAAGAAGATAAATATTGAAGATACAAACAATGCTGGAGAAAAGACTATAATGACTAGTGCCAAATAGAATTTTCTGGCATTTACATGCATATCACAAAACTCGTATGTATTTTACATATCTCACACCTAAACTTTCATATATAGATACATAGCACAGAATAACATTAACTTAGAAATTTTGGTACTTTTGATGGATAACCTACATGGAGCTTTCTCTATCTATTGGTACTATTGTGTTGCGTTATGACATGAATTTATACCGTCTTGAACATTATCTTGTCTACCTTTAAGAAAATTGATAAAGAATCTTGGATGGACAATATGCCAAATAATTGTGAAGGCATGAGGATGCCTTAGGGTGTTAATTCTCAGTCAACCCATGCAAACATTATTGGGATAAACAAATTCTACTTGGGAGATTTACATATGTACTTCATAATTCTTATATACTTACATATTTAACTGTCATCGTTCTAAAATTTGATTATTCTCTGGGGCTCTTTGGTATTTTGTTTAATGATGGATTTAAGCAAGATTTATTGCCAAATAGAATATTTGAGACAATAATAAAGGAGAACCAACATGGAGCATGTTCTATCTGTTGGTGTTGCAGTGCTGCATTCTGTCATGAATTTTGTTGGCTTGAACATTATCTTTTCTACCTTTATGGGTTGTTTGATAGCTGGTTTTAAGCATAATTTAAGCTAAATCCTGCTAAAAGGCAAAAAAATGCCTAATTCGTGAATATCCAGAGCTCCCTTAAGGACAAGGAATGCACTTTCATCTCATCCTCAAGTTAGCCAACATTCACATAGAAGAATAGAGCCAAAATGAACCATCATAATCAAAGATATTTAACAAAAATCCAAACAACTGAAGAAAACCCAACAACTCAATAGATCCAACATAGAGAGTTGCACATCCAGTTACAACAAAAGAAAAATGTCTCTAGCGAAAAAAATGAACGTTCACACCTTTCAATCGCGCGAGAGGAGGGAGATGCTAGTGCGGTCTTGAGAAAGGGGAGGGGGAACGGGCGCGGCCAGGAAGCGGGGGGGGGGGGGGGGAGCGGGAGAGCAGTAACTTGTGCTCACATCAAATAATAGGAAGCACAGGCCGCAGGGTTCAACCTGCGCTCCGTGAATTTTTCCTATGGCATCCTAAAAAACGTGACAAATGAATGGAAAAATAAATGGGCGCGTCTTGGTGCTGCGTCGCCGGAAAAAATCACCCCTACATGGGGCCTTACTTTACAAATGTGAATAATGTTGCAGAAGTTTATACTGACTTCTCCTAACGTGCTATTCTGCCAATCTTGCATAAAAGTTTGAACTTTTGTCATTCTATCTCTTGGCTTAAATGGAGTTTGTTTCGATGGATTAGTTGCTTATGCATCTTTATTAGAGTAGGTATTCATTTTATCAATAGAGCTTTTTATCTAAAGTTGGCACTGAAATGGCCTTTATTCTCTTTCTTTGGATGTCCTCTTCTTTTCATGAATATTATGTTTACTTTGAGTGTATGGTCCTATCATTTCATGGTGACGTCATCGTCATACTTATATCCTTGTACTATATCATGTATTTCAGGATAAAATGAGATGATAACTTTAAAAGATGTGCCAAATCAGGGCCACGGGTGGGTGTGTTGTTGAGAAGTTTTTTCCCATTGGTTTGCGTGTCCATCACACATTTTTTCTTCGCTATTTAGGATTTTACTTTCTAGTAGACAGATTTCTGCATGGAATTTGTGGTTCACTAGTTTGAAACTCAACCCTCGTATTCTTTCTTCTTCTTTTATGATAATTCTGTGCCATTCTGTGAATAGATACCTTCCAATAGTGTACGCATCCTTTAGTAGTCATAATTTCATTGTTAACATGCATAGAGATTGCAGACTTTCCCTTTTGTACTTAATAATGGCCATCTAATATGATAAGCGTTCCTTTTCATACACATTTGTTTTTTCCTTAAAAATGCTCTATTCTCTTGACCAGGATCTCAGCAATCCACAACTACATGGAGCTGGCTCTGTCATGGACTCTACCAAAATGCCAAAAATGCTCTGACTAATCTTAGGTTTCTTCACTTGCCTTCAATTCTCGTTCCATAATTTTTTTATCATACTGATTCACACTCTGTCCAGGGCATTTATGGTTCATAAGAGTGGGCTTGAAAAAATAAACCTACAGGTTTGAAGCCATTCGTGCTCGCTAATGTCATAAAATAACCCATCTTAAATTGTTTATTCGATTAATGCTTTGCTAAGAAAATGTTTGTCCTGTACAGTACTCTATTTATTTCTCTTTGCTGTGCTATTTTTGTTGCTTATGTATGCGTGGTTCTCTTGATTACAGTTATATTGTATCCTGGAAATTTCTTGAACTAAATGCAATTATATATGAATCATCTGTCCCCTGATTGTTACTGTGCTGTATTTTTAAGCAAAGCAAATCTAGCCCCTAGTGAAGCATTTGCTATCGAAGAATATGCTTTTTAGTGAAGCATCGGAAGCAGTATCTTAGTGAATTATGATCTTTCGAAGAAATTGCCTGAAGCATGTGCCTATGGGTGGGAGGGAAATATTTCAGGCAGAAAAGTATCTAAAGCACTCTTGTCATTGAAATGGTTGAGCGAGATTTTATACAATTCTTCATGAGTCACCCAGTAATCATATGATGGTAAATGACCGTGGAATTGGAGCTGCAGCTGGTGGGAGAACAAAACTAGCATTCTCGAGGGCACTTTTAAACTTCACTTTCAGAGATACCAGTAGGATACCTTGTATCTTTGAACGTTGTAGGAAGAACATTTATGTTAAAAGACAAAGAAAGTACAAATGCAATAGTCACTAGTATTTGTAAGGCTGTGATAGGTAACGTATTGCATGCCAAATGCAAAAAACATGTTCCATAGTTAAAAATTAAAACATAATTTTTGTCATATTATCACAAATATTGGAGTGAACATATGCCTTAGTTAGAAAATTGGGGTAATAATACTTTATCCCCTTCTCTTTATTCTAATGTGCACAATGCTATGCTGTTTAAGAATGTGCGCTTAAATGCCATTTGCTTTTGATAAAAGTGTTTTCTTTTCCATCCAATTTGATTGGAGTGAAAAACACATACCCTTATGTAAATAAGTTTACGTTACTTTGAAATAAATTGTCTTTTAAGAAAATGTGGCTTTCTTTCGGATTGTAGCTGCTGATCTATGCTCTAAGCACTACTACGCCAAAGGTTAGTAGCACATACGATTATAAAAGATGTTGTAAACTTCTGCCCTAGAACAAGGAACATGAATTCAAGCTGGGTTGCAATGAAAATGAAGAGTAGTTTGGATTTTATTGAGGAGAATCAATGATGTTAAGAAAGAAGAGAGGAGGGAGAGGACGATGGGAAAATTGATATTTTGTAGGAAGATGAGAGCTATTTATGTTGTCCATCTTGGGGAAGTTGAGATAAAGGAGTGGCTCGGTGACACTTCTTATTCCTTTGGTTTTAGTGGTTTAGGATCTCATGCTTGTGAAATCTAGTGGTTTTTGTTCATGTTCATAGCTTCGAATTTCTCTTCATCTTTTTTATACTTGGGTGTCAAAACTGGCGGTTAAAGAGACTAATTGAAAGATAGTGAGATCATCTTTCAATCAAGTTGGCTTTAGAAACACTCTTAAATTTTCAAGATAGATAAGATTATGAAGATCAGTATTATAAATTAAACTACTTAATTGGAACATGACAAGAGATTCCAATATAAGAAGCTAAATTGTTGTTAAAGAAACATTTAAGATACATTGCTATTGACAACAAACTTCTCTTCTTTCACCTGATGAACCTCATATGCTCCCTTGGCCTTAATGGTTGCACCATGGAGATAAAGGAACCAGCTTGGCAAGTTGCACACCATGGAGATAAAGGAAAGGACTCGTGATTGAAATTCAAAATAAAGGCATTTTTGGGATAAAAATAAAAGCTATAGGAGATGAAGGAAGAAAAAAAGGAGACTAAAATTCACCCGTCAAATTGGATGGAAAGCTTAATAGCTACACTCCAGTTAGAAACAGAAAGGGTAAATCACATATTGCTAATTCTTATGAGGGTTATATGAGTATTATGATACAATTGGGTTAAGTGTATTCACCCCAATAAAATATTTACTATGCATAGCATTAATCTTTCAATTTCAACTAATTTTATAAATTCAACATATTCAAAATACAATGCTTGCAAGTCTAATGTAATAGTACCCATAAGATTTTAGGGAAAGCGTGAATAATAACTTCATTAGGACAAAAGTTTTAGAGCTCATAATTGGCATCAAAGAAAGTACATGGAAATTATCAACAATAATAGTTAGCTATCTTGATGAAAATTAGCATTCTGGAATTTCAAATTATTTCCTTAAAGTACATCAGACCAAATTTAATATTTATTAGATATTATTATGCATTTTCCTTTAGTGTTAAAAATATTTTAAACTTAAGCTTTCATGAAGAGAATCATTAATAAAAAATTCATAAATATGCAAATTAAGCCAACACTCTCTAGATGAATTTTCTTATTATGTGATATATTTGATGTTATAGAACTAAATAAAAATACTCGACGCGTTCATTGCCATGTAAATGATGATCTCAAGGGATAATTTTTTTGAGATTTGGAGAATGGAAGGGATAAAGAAACAAACAACTTTAGCAAGTAGTGGTGATCAATCTCAATGTCCAATTAAGTTTAAGGCTCACATTTAGATCATGGTGCTATTTCACAAGTAAATTCATTTGATTTGGTCGTGTTGAAACAAGCGCACATTTGTGTTCATGTTTAGATTGAAGTTCAATTTCAAGTGGAGGTTCAACTGTAAAATCAGTTCATCTCGAAATTTTTTTTTCTAGATCGCCATTAGAAGGAGCTTATGATTTTTGACATTCTTAATACGGTCATTCTTATTTGTAAGGTGTTTGAAGAGATTATGGCATACCTCAAGATTTTTGTATTTGAGAAAAGGTTTTAGTTTGTTTTGAGGAAGTTGTTGGTTTGACTAAACTAGGACTTCAAATTGTCTCCCCAACTACATTATCATAAGTGAATTATGGCAGGCTTATGCCTTCTACTTTGGTAATGATGTAGGAGAGTTTATTTACAAATGCTTCTACTTTAGCATTATAAAATGACCACTAATTTATACCCATATAATGAAGCACATTGCATTGATTAATACTATCTTTGTGAGTTCATATTAGATGGTTTCATTCCCACCATAGACACCGAATTACATAATTAACTTTTTTATTGACTTATGATGATGCTCATTGCACTGTTTAACAAGATTTTTCTTATGAGTTTACTTGATGTTGTTCATCTTAGTGTAGGTTCTCAGTTTGATAACTAAGTAATCGAATCTAATCATAACTTATTTAATATTACAATACCTAGTCTTCTCATAGCTATTAGTTTTCTTACTTTTTGCAAAATCCTATGTTCACAATTACATGGTTTAACTATCTATATGCAATGAGATAAAATAATGAGGCAAGGTATGTGATGTTGTGTGTCCAACGGAGTGCGATGCAAGAATCCAATCCGCGACACTGGACAATGCGAGCATCTCCCGCTTTGCATCAGATGTGAGCGTCTCAGCTTCTAGATTGGACGCAAGGCCTCCGAGCTGGCTGGGATTGGTTCATAATTGTAGCTTAAGCAATGAATGACTTTCCTTATGGCATATTACCGCCTCGTTGTGAGAGGGGGTCCAATTCTTAGTTAGGTATATATATATTTTTACCATGTTGTGGATCAGTTTGTGATAATGTTTCTGTCAAGACAGTTGCCTTCATATCCCCTGTTTTCCTGTATAGGGCTTTATCCAGGGGCAAGTGGTGTTTCAAATGTTTCTTGTTTCGAGGTGGTGATTCTCCTCTAAGGATCGAGTGGTGCTCCGACTTGATCTCTCTCCTGATGTGTTATTTACCCTCAACTTTTCTATCCTCCACAACCTTCCCTATGTTGTCACCATCGTCGTAACTGCTATAGAAACCTTCAAGGACAACACACTTGTTGTCTTTTGTAGCCCCCATACCTCCCTGCCGCCATTCCTAGCCACCTACCAACAATTTTTAGACGGTATTTATATAGTATGATTGAATGTGATGAACACATGTTTATGTTGGTTGCTTGTAAGTGCATGACTGACTATGATGAAGTACTCATTGATGGTACTAGTGGGGGAACACTAATGTATCCGTGCACGTAAATGAAAAATGATAATGATATTGATCCTTCTTGATTGACACAATTTTTAGACGGCGACTCCTGTGACAGTTGTATAATTACGAAATGATATTGATAAGATATTGGTAAAATAAGTCTTTTAAATATCATCAAATGGTTATATTGATTTATTTTAATTGTTCAACTGACATGCGTATTATTTCTTTCTCCCTTGTATTACTATAGTTTGAGTATGAGTATAAGTATTCACTGGCTTGTTTAGCTCACAATTATTTTAACTAATTTTTTAGGTTAATTAAATTATTAAAAGTTGAGCGATAGATGAGAAAACGTTTATAGAAGATGCGGAAAATCGTCAATGAGATAAATTTTAATTATACCAGTTTAATTTAATTTGTAGTGGCTCTTTCATTTTTTAAATTAAAGGTTAATATAAAAAATTTATTTTACACCGTCCGTCCGTCCGCTCTCGCCTTGGTTTACTCCAAGTCTCGGTCCGAGTCGTGATAAAAGTGCTATTAGAGCCCAAGGTTTAATATTAATAATAAAATCATAAGAAAATTTAAATAATAAAATTTAAAATTTATAATTAACTCAAATTAATAAGTATAGGCATACGGCTACAACTGAAATTTTTGAAGAAGAGAGTCCAATAGAAAATGCTTAATGAGTTGTATCGTGGGGTATGTTTAAAAATTTTGAGTAAGAATTTTTTTTTAAGTGGGGAAGATTGTAGCAATTTTGTTCTTAATTGAGGAGAAACGAAGAGTCACAGAAGATGATGGGAAAAGTCGAGCCGAATGAATGGAAGGGGGAGAAGAAATGAGAAGATTGTGAAATTAGAGATCAGGAATTGAGGAGTCTTGAAACTGAACGAGGAAAGGAGCGAAAATAAATTGATCATATCAAGAGAAGAAGTGATTGATGGTCATGAAGTCGGAGAGGCAAATTTGCCTATAAAATCACAGACTGACTTACCTGGAGCTAAGCGGCAAGGATGAAGTGAGAATTAGGGTAGAAGCGTCGTATCTGTAGTGCAAAAGGAGGAGACTGTTTTGGTGGTGAGTAGAGGGGAGGAAGAAGGTGTCGCTTCTTCGTCGAGCTTCGTGAAGAAGATTCGAGCCGAGTTGAGGAGGAACCGTCATGCCCAAAGAAGAAAGGGAAGGCCATCGCATGCAGGAGGTGTTCGAACAGAAGGAGAAGGGAAGATTCGTGTCGGTGCTAGGTCGAACCTCGTGCGTAGGAAGAAGATTGTCACATACAGAGGAGGCGCGACTCATGTTAGGGATTAAGAAGAGCAATTATGCGAGGTTGAATCAAGCCGATTGTGGGGAGGAAGGAATTCGACCCGTTGCCCTGTGCTGAAGGAGTTGTGGCTGCCCTCATGTGGGATACGACCAAGGTATGATTTTTATTAAAACATAATAATAATAGTATAAGATATTTGTATACAAAAATATTTTTATTAAATAGAAATTAAACGTGATTGAATAAAGAAAAAATTTAACATTAAATAATGAAAAACTAATAGTTTATTTAAAAATAATAAATTAATAAAAATTTAGATCATATTTTAGGCTTTCGATTTTAAAAGAATTGACATCAAGACAAATATCAAATTAGGCGACATCGAGGTGAGTACTTGTACTTTTAAACTATCATAATAATTTGTGTCTTCTCAAATATATTTGTAGTTAATGATATTTGTGGATGTTTTGTTCTAATTGAGTTATTCTTTTCTTTATTGGTCATATTATTGTGAATGTTGTAGCTATTTACTCATGCATTTTAATGTATGTTTTATATAGTATGATTAAATGTGATGAACATATGTTTATACTGACTGTTTGTATGTGCATGACTGGTTATGATGGAACACTCGTTGATGATATTAGTGGGGGAACACTAATGTATCCTTGCACTTAAATGAAAAATGTTATTTATATTGATGTGTCTTAATTGACATAATTTTTAGACGTTGACTCTTGTTACGATTGTATAAGTACGAAGTGATATTGATATGCTATTGGCAAAGTAAGATTATTTTAAATAACATAAAATTTCTATATTAATTTATTTAAAAATTTAATAATCATGCATATTATCTTTTTCTCACTTGTATTAATGTAATTTATGAGTTTGAGTATTTACTGACTCGTTTAGCTCACAATTATTTTAACTAATTTTCAGGTTTAATTTAATTATTAAAAGATGAGCCATGATAAAAAAAACCGTGAACAACCTTCAACGAGGTAAATTTTAATTGTACATCTTTATTTAATTTGTCGTGGCTCTTTTATTTAATATAAAAAATTTATTTCACTCCGTCTGACTGTTTGTATCCGCCTTGGTTTAATCCAAGTTTCGGGTCAGGCCATGACAAAATGGTATCAGTCTATGTTTAAGATTAATTAATTGAACACCGATGAAACGACCAATAGGAAAATCATAAGAAAATTTTAATACTAAAACTTAAAAGATATTATTAACTCAAATTAATAAGTATTAGCATTAGGCTACAACTGAAATTGTGGAAGAAGAGTTTAATAAAAAATGCTTAATGAGTTGTTTTGTGAGGTCTGTTTATAAATTTCAAGGATTAAATTTTTGTAAGTGGAGAAGATTGTAACAGTTCTGTTTTTAATGGGGGAGAAATGAAGAGTCGCGGAAGAGGATGGGAAGGTTCAAGCCAAATGAATGGAAGGAGGAGAAGAAACAAGAAGTTCGTGAAATTGAAGATAAGGAATTGACGAGTCATGAAACCAAATGAGGAAGGGATAGAAAATGAATCGATCATAGCGAGAGAAGATGGGATTGATGGTTAGGATGTCGGAGAGAAAAATTTGTCTATAAAATCGCAGATCGACTTTCCTTGAGCTAGGCGACGAGGACGAAGTGAGAATTAGGACAGAAGAGACATATCTGTCGTGCGAGAGGAGGAAACTGCTTCGATGGCGAGCAGAGGGGAGGAATGTGTCACTTCTTCGTTGAGCTTCGCGAAGAAGAATCAAGCTGATTTAAGGAGGAACTGTTGTGCATGAAGAAGGAGAATTGAGCCTTCTTCTCCACTCGCAAACTGAGTTTCTCGTCTGCTTCCTACGTCTGCTTTCGAGTGCGTTGGCCGAGCCTTCTTCCCCGATCGCAGTCTGTGGCTTTTTCGTCTGCTTTCGAGATTTGCGTTCCCTGTTTCTGTTCTTCGTTGCTTCAGCTCTAGTGTTGGCGCGTGGGGCTTTTGCATTTGGGTTTACTTTTGTTTCGGTTTGGGGGAATGGCCCCGAGTTATGCGGCGCGCGGTGGTTGTCTCTGGGGGTTCTACTCCCGGAGCAGACGACCGTTCCTGTTTCTTCCATTAAGAATTTCATGATGCACAAGAATCTGGAGGCGGTTATACATTTATTAAAATACTGGGAGGAAAGAATGACAAACCCGCTTTGTTTCTCACTGATGAGGAAACAAATATATTGGCTTCAACATGTAGAATTGGCTTCAACATGTAGATATACGCTTCAACATGTAGATATACTCTTGTTGGGAAATTTCCATATGGAAATCCCAAGGTTGAGATTATTTGAAAGCATTTCGATTCTCTTAAGCTCATAGGGAGTTGGAAAGTTGGTTCGCTAGATGGTCGTCATGTTCTCATTTAACTCTCAAATGACGCAGATTATACTCAAATCTTTGCTCAAAAAGTTCTCAAAATTGATAATCGCTTTATGAAAATTCTGAAATAGACAGTGGATTTTGATTCTAAATTGAAATCTCCTATTATCTCGGTTTGGGTTAATTTTCTAGGGCTCAAGGTGCATCTCTTCAATTATGAAACCCTTTATACATTAGCAACTGTTTTTGGGAAACCGCTGAAGGTCGATACTCCCACGCTTGATACAACCAGACCATCTGAAGCTTGTGTACTTGTAGAGCGCGACATCACTCAACCATTTTCAGGGGAGATTTGGATTGGCTCCCCTCATCAGGGTTATTGGCAGAAGATTGTGATGAGACCTCATCCCCAATACTGCTTTCACTGTGGAATGTTTGGTCATAGCTCTTCATCATGTTATCGGTTGCATCCCCATCTTCGGTCGGCTGTAGCCCCACCTCCTGTTTCTCAGCATATTCCTGCGGAGGTTATGCCCTCTTCTTCACTGCCTGTGATACCTACTACTATGCCCATGGCGGATACGGTGCAAAATGGTTTCTCTACTGATATTGTTTCGGAAAATATTGATAAGGGTCGTTTGTTGGAGGATAGTTAGGAGGTTGCCCCTGGAAGGCAGGACGCGGTCACTGCCCCTTCTTCTACTGGAGTGGAGATACTACCCTCTCAAGCTCTACCTCAAGCTCCCCTCTATGAGGTGATTGAAGATAGGGATGAAGCGAACATTCACATTCAGATGGCATAAAATGTGTCTCCTAATACTAATAAAATGTGTCTCCTAATACTAGTGAGGAAGATTTAGAGCCAAACACAAACCATCTTACTGCTATTAATCAGTTGGTAGAACTACTTGTTGAGAGGGCAGGTGTTTCCCAAGGTCTTACTCAGGAACAGTCTTCAGAAGAAGAATGACAAGTTTACACTTCTCAGCGAAGGAAGAAGGTCGGGGACACTGTTCAGCTTGGAAACTTAATGGATGATATCTTGGTCACTCATGACAATGGAACAACACTTCAGAGTTTGCTATCTGGATCCGCTCCAAGAACCAGAGGAAGAGGCAGGTCTAAATTGTCTCGTCCATAGACACTTGTTTTGCATGTTTTCTTTTTTTGAGTCTTTTGTATCTTTTTGTGGAGATATTTTTGTACCATGTATCGTATGAGTAGGACATCATCTATTGGGCCCTTTCATACAACTTTTTTGTATCCTTTTTTATTTTAATATAATCAGCCTTAAGACTTTCATAAATATATATATATATATATATAAACAATATGATATATGCTAATCCATGTATCAATGAATTTTTTCTAAATAAACATAGTTAATCTTTTATAAGCATTTACTTTTATTTTACTTTTATTTTATATTTTTTACATACACGTCTGTCTCTGTGAGGATCACCGTCAACAAACCTAACACAACCTTGGTCGATATTGCCCTGTCAGCTTTCGTCGACACAGTTGTTAGTGATCTACACATCAAGTATCTTTACATGCCCCTGACTAATATTATCCTGTCAGTGCAACGACCAGCAATGTAAACATCACAATTATCTGGGGAGTTAAGCTCTGATCTACTCGCCCCTATCCGATATTATCTTATTGGCACAGCGGTTAGTGATCTAACCATCACAATTGTCTGAGATAGTAGAAAAACTCTATTTATGCGGGTATACTAGCGTCCACTGCTTGTACTATTAGGGGGTTAAATCATTTTCTAAACATGCACATACAAACATTCATATATAGACCATTTCATTCTGTATACGCATATTTTTCTAAGACATTTCTATGCAATCTACTAACATACACATTTTTGTTGTGCAACTATTTATCATACATATCTTTCATGTCTTTCATATATCTATCTCATGCATATCTCTTACTTTTATAATGCATATCTTTCCTGCATGCATCATATATAATTTCTAGCTAAATATAATTCATTTTGTGCATATCTTTCATGCATGTACATCATTTCCTATTTTACTTAACATGCATCTCATATATTTCTTATATATCTTTTATGTTATGCATATTTTTCTTAATCTAACAATATGAAAAATCTGCTACAATATAACTCTAACTGAACTAAAACATACATATAAATCAACATACATTCTGAAATAAAAGAAAGTACTAAAATTTAGAAACGTACTTACTCTTCTCAGTTGTCTGGTGAGGTTCTCGATCGTTAGTAATTTGCGGGACGTTGCGGTGACTTTTATATTGAGATTAATAACTTGAAATTTACGGAGTCGTCCTACGACGATCCTCTATATGCTTGCCTCTAACCCGCCGCCTTAGGTAACCAACCTTAAACGGCTTTCTCAGCGACCAATCCTTCTCCAAAGCGGCCAAATCTTTTCTCTCTTCTTTTTATATTCTCAAACTCCCATTTTCTTCAATGAATTTGAGGCAAAACTAAAAATAAAAGTACGAGTACCAAATGATATTGATATGCTATTGGTAAAGTAAGACTTTTGAATAACAATTAATGTTTATATTGATTTATTAAAACAGTTTAACTGACATGCATATTATTTCTATCTTCTTTATATTACTGTAGTTTATGAGTATGAGTATTCTGATATTTGTTTGGCTTACAATTGTTTTAAATAATTTTTCAGGTGTAATTAAATTATTAAAAGATGAGCGGTAGACGAGAAAACATTTATAGAAGACGCGGACAACCGTCAACGGGGTAAATTTTAATTGTACTTCTTTAATTTAATTTGTAGCGACTCTTTCATTTATTAAATTGAAGGTTAATATAGAAAATTTATTTCACACCGTTCGACCGTTCGTTCCCGCATTGGTTAACTCCAAGCCCTGGGCCTGTTGTGACAATCCATAGCTTAGAAACCTTTTCCCTGTCTTTTCACCACCTCTCCAAGTCTTCTAACACCGACCAACACCACCGAAGTTCCTCCTTGGTCGTGTGTCGTGTGTGGTGGTGTTGCTATTTTCTGTTTTGAGTGTTGGTTGTAACCGTCTATTGGCTTTTTTGGTAATAATATTTGTTTGTTCATCATTGTTTTTGGTTAATTCCAATATCAATATGCAAAAATACAATTTGCTAGATGTGTGACTAAAAAACCTTAATGTAATCAAATGGTTATGCTGAGAATAAAAATTAATAAACATTCATGAATCAAATTTTATTTCTATGAACTCGATCTAGATAAGCATTAGGGTTGTAATCGATCGATCTAAACTCAACTCGAATCGTGGGTATATGGTACTAATATCTCTGCAAAAAGATTTATATAAGGATAGGATCAGTGGTAAACACATGGCTAACATATAGATTGTGCTCTACTATTTTTGGAGAATAAATTTAAAACCTCATATAGTACTCAATTGGAACGAGTCGAGGATGAGGAATCATAAACCCTACCCCAAATTAGTTGGTGGGGTCAAACTAATGACTAACGATGATGATGATATATTTTCTTATGTTGCTCCTAATCCAAGAAATTTCCTCTTCTTTTTTGTTTTTGTAGGTTCATGAAACTACCACTTTCCGGCTATTGGGCAAGGGATCACCTCAAAACTGAGCTGTAGGCCTCAACTATAACTGTATTATGCTTTTAAGGCAGTAGGAGAAACCACTCTTTTTAAGGCTTTTGTGTCTCGAATGAACTTGTTTCCTGTACCATTGCTGCTGTAGCCTTCAGATAGCTGTTTAAATTTACCTTAAAATGACAGTATTTTTTAACAAGTTTCTTATTTATCAAGCTTTTCTAAATAATGATGTCCTCTACAATGTGTTGACTTGGTTAAGCATGAACTAGGCAAGATAAGACTTCTGAAATGTCTTGATTTGAATCATGTCCTCCATGCATTTGGACGGAAATGTTATCTTGAATTATATCAACCAGATATTTGGCTATGCATATTTACTTATATAATACTCATATATCTTTGGAGATTTAGTACAAAACAAACAAATAATTAATTAAATAATAAGCATTTAAAATATATTGCTGTTGATTGATGTATTGTTATTTCATTGATATCAATGTGTTCAACCCCCCCATATACGAGTCCATCCGCATTAGTTTCCACATTACTGCCAATTTGTTGGACAAGCATTAAAAAAAAAAAAAAAGGAATTTTCTCTTTGTTTTTTTAATGAAGAAGAAGGTAAAGAAAAGATGAAGCAAGACAAGGCATAGGGCATGGTTCTTATAGATCAATCACCTTCTCCCAAATTAGCTTCAAATGAGTTGAAGTTATTGAGTACTATTTATTTTTCCATACAAATGTATTCTGAAAAAGTATGTCACAAATATATA